>NC_088364.1:36927932-36962932 GCF_034508935.2 Berghia stephanieae | reverse complement strand
CTACTACTACTACTACTACTACTACTACTACTACTACAAAATACTACCACGACCACCACCACCAATAATAATACAGTCCAAGCCGGTTGATTGGGACAGCTCAGTTCCTGACAAATCATCCCAACTAAGCGATGTCTCAATTAAGCAAGGGATAATAAAATTGAGCAATTTTTCAGATTTATCATAGTCCACAAAGTAATCAGGGAGACTTGCTTGACATCTAATTTGGGTTACTTCAACAGCCACTTGACTGCTAATTTGATCTAACGATGAGAGACAAATCTAACTGCACAAAACAATTAAAAAATATGCCACTCATAACAGTTGGATAAGTAAGTAATGGATTAAGAATGCTCTGTATACCCATTCGTCTCATTGAACAAACAAACCATTTGTGGGTGACAGCCTTGAACAAACTAAGCAATCACTTATTACCCATCGCACCATTGGTCAGTTGACCTATGACCATGGCATAACGATGGCAGTCAATGACACTGCCAAGGAATACAGGCAAATCTACTGTTCACATCTCTGTATGGTTTGACGACACACCTGATTGGCTGTCACTAACAGGGGATACAGGTAAAGTCTATTGTTCACACCTCTGCGATGAACGGTATGACCATACATCCAGTCTCGTTAGACTAATTTGGATTTTATGAAACATTGTTTCAAATTGGAGACAATGAAAAAGCTTTTTTATGGGGACGGCCATTGTCAAATTTCATCCCCATTAAGCGGTGGGCTGTTCCAATTAAGCATTGGGAATTGGCAACAAAAAGAACTTAGGATCAGGATACAAAACACGAAAGACTCGGAAGAAATAATAAACCTGAAAATGGAACGAAACAAAATACTGCATTCAATTCGATCACTTACAATAAAACACAGAAACTAGGAATTAGACAAAAAAGTGGAAGACATAGAAAAGTCCAAAAATAACGCATCGTCTATGTTCAAAGCGACGAAATCTCTGAACCGAAAACCATTCGAGAACCCAAAACTACAGGATAAATTTGGCAAACAGACAACAAATCCCAACGATATCCTTGACATTGTAACTGACCACTTCCAGCAGAAATTTCACAAACAAGTCTCACAAATATCTATCACATAGCCAAAGCGGGTTTTGCCAAGACCGAAGCACATCGGACGTTGTATGGACACATAAATGGTTGGCAGCAAAGGCACTCAAAGAAAACATATCCATAACAATAACCGGAATCGATATGTCCGCAGCCTTTGATACGATTGACAGAGGAAAACTTTTGGAGATATTAACAGACATAGTAGACGAAGACGAGCTTCGAATAATCCGATTTCTCCTCAGCAACACAAAGATACAACCAAGGATATACGGGGCCACAAAACAGACGCAGTTCGAAAGTAACATTGGGACCCCCCAAGGAGATAGTCTGAGCCCGATTCTGTTCACAATATACTTAGAACACGCTCTGAAAGAAGTTCGAAAAGTCATTCCAAAACCAACGACTCATATTGAGAATGCAATCCCTAGAGAAATCGCCTATGCAGATAATGTCGATTTTATTGGATCAACACCAGCAAATATAGACATCATACAAAATACCCTCATGAAATATAACCTCCAAGTCAATGCCAATAAAACCGAATTTACAACAATATCGAGGAACAAAGAGGAATGGAAAAGAACAAAGAAAGTCGGCTCACTAATTGGAGACACCGAGGATGTACAAAGAAGAAAACAGCTATCAAATTGGTCACATACTACGCAGGGACAAAAACATACCAGCTAACCAAGCCATGTCGGGATACTTCCAAAAACACGGGAACCTTTTCAGAGGAAGACCGATCACAACACTCCCTGTGATCCTAAACAAAAACCTCACAACACTTGGACAAAGCATTAGTCTCATAACGGCAGGGGACCTTGAAAATCTGAGAACCCTAGCAGAGGACCGGCAATATTGGAGACACCTCACACAGGAAATACTGGAAACAGCCAAGGCGACCCGATCTTTCGGTCGAGACGCGAAAGGCATCTAAGTCAAGAAGTAAGTCAATTGGAAAGGGTATGACTTTTTATATTGAAAAAAATCTGTTTCCCAATAAAGCGGCATCCCCAGTACTGGCTTGGACTGTAATAACAATAATAATATTGCTATTGCCGTTTTGGTTCCATTATATTATAAAAAAACAAACAGACAAAAGTTCAGAAGAATATGATGAATGTTACTCATTCTTTATTCTTTAGTGATAATACAAAACTCACCGAAATAATAAATTAGGTTACCAAATCATGAAGTATGGGCTCGAGTTAAAATAACAAATTTGCACTGAGGACTAAATATATATATATATATATATAATACATATATGAGGGGGGGGGGATTGGTAAAGGAGAGAGGTCCCTGCCACCATGTTGCTTTGTTTACACAGAGACTTGAGTTCTCACCTTGGCTGTAGTAAATAGCAGTTCTGGACTCGAGGGAGGGGCGGGGAGGGAGAAGGCATGGCAAGAAACTTACCTACCAAAATAGGGGAAAATGAGAGAGAGAGAGAGAGAGAGAGAGAGAGAGAGAGAGAGAGAGAGAGAGAGAGAGAGAGAGAGAGAGAGAGAGAGATAGAGAGAGAGAGAGAGATCCGGTTGTTTTTTGTTTGTTTTTTTATTTTAGTTGTTTTTATTTGTTGACAGTCTTCTCACACATTGGCATCGGGTTTAAGGTAAATGTAAGAATTTTTATTTTGTTCTTCTCTTTCTTTTTTTTTTTTACAATCTTCATCTTCATCTGCCACAGTGGTATCTATTTTAAGGTAATATTTTCTTTGAGTCACGAATATAGCACGTTTAGAAAAGATGAATGGCAACATTTTTAATGGCTATCTCTTTGGTAGCTAGAACTAATTCAGATACAGAAAAATGGCTAAATTTTAGCCTTGAAACACTTAAAACCACAGTCTCTGTGTAAACAAAGTAATAGGACGACATCCCCCTCTCCTTTACCAATGCCTGTGTATGTGTGTGTTTCTTTCTATGTGTGCATGTGCGTGTGTACTTTATAATTGTTATATCTTCAAATTGAAATCGATATCAAAAGTGGAAGTAGACAACAGAAAAACAAGAATGTAAAGCTTTTTAATACGAATGCCAGGGTCTGTGGTGTAAATGTTAGTGGACTTGATTGGACATTTATGAATTTTCTCAATAAATCATTCACCTTGTTATCTGCACGCAGATTCTCCTCAATGATTTCGAGAAGAGAAGGACCTTGCCCCTCATTAACCGAATCGTTTCTCTGTTCTAAAGCACTCGTCGTCGCCATTTTGTAAACATGTACCTTAGATACCGGAAAAAAAGTGATTCCAATTATCCTATTGATAATTTTTCATTTGTGACGTAACCCATCTTAATGTCAGATCATAGAAAAGAGCTATGCTCCTAATATCCATCGAATGATTTTTAAATTCTAATCTATACAATAATCAAGTTGATATTTGAATGCTTAAAGTGATTTTGCGTTTGTGCGTGGTTAGGGGGTGAGTGCAGGATTGAGATGAAAATAGTTTTGACAGTTGATCGTATTACTACCGGAAACGGTGAGAAATAGAGAAAACGAAACAAGCATTAGGCTAAGCATGTCTGTCTAACCATCAACAACAGTCAACCCAAGTTGGAACAGAAAGCCGCTTTATTTATCCTTTTGTCTTGAATATGATTACCATGACTTTTTAATACCATTGTGTTAAAGTTAGAGAAATTTATCTCTCAGTTTTCCCTTTACTTTGGGCAAATTCCTAGGGTTTTTTTTTGTTGATGACCGTTTGTCACAGTCACAACGACGAGACTGAGACTGAGACTTCTAGGCACTTTGATAAAATTTTCAATCTCAAAATATCTTGATTTGACTCAGTCAGGGGGATGGGACTTGAAAAAACATAAAATTTGATACTTTATTTGTTTCTCTACGACCTACGGTTCCAGAGTTATTTATATTTTTCTATTGAAATTTTTTGTCAATTTTACAGAGAGGATCTGTGATCTCACTGCTGCCTCAAAACCAGCATCTCGCGGCGATCGGGAAATTTTGAGTTTTACAGTCAACATGGCCCACTTATTGTTTTCAGTAATTTTGTTTCAATTAAAAAATAAATGGCAAGTGTCAGGTATCATTTTAATGGTCAGAAAATAAGCTTTATTTTCATATAAATCATTTTCATGGATGGAAAGTATGGAAAAAATTAAGGATAGATGAAAATGGAAAAAAATATGAGGTTTTTGTCCTAAAAAGTGGGGTTGATGGCGGAAAAAATAAAATAATGAGCGAGTGTATCAATTTTGATGAAATTTGGCAGAGATATTCTTCAATTAATTGTCTATCGATGTATGAAGTATAATTAAAATGTATCCATAATTTAAAAAGTTCTTATAATTCAAAAATTTATAAATTTTTATTACATAAGCTTTCTGAGAAATACAATCAAGAATTAAGAATGAAATGCACCGTTAGAAAGCTTGTTTTGTGCCCTTTATAATGATACCAAAGTTAGTCACATAGGTTCACAAATAACGCCATGGTGACCAAAACAGTAAAGGGTCAAAAATAAAGTTCCAAAAAACGAGTTTCACCTTACAGTGAGCCTATCGGCGGCCACTGGACTGGAGTTATCAAAGTGCCTAGAGACTTCTGGGACAACCACGAGAACGAATAATAAGGAAAGTAAATATCAACAAAACAGACTCAAAAGTGTAGGCGCAAATTGATTATAATCATGAAACGGAAAGCAAGAAAATCTAAGCCTGAAGACAGGAATTCGTAAGTAGGCACTTTGATAAAATTTTCAAACTCAAAATATCTTGATTTGACTCAGTCAGGGGGATGGGACTTGAAAAAACATAAAATTTGATACCTTATTTGTTTCTCTACGACCTACGGTTCCAGAGTTATTTATATTTTTCTATTGAAATTTTTTGCCAATTTTACAGAGAGAATCTGTGATCTCACTGCTGCCTCAAAACCAGCATCTCGCGGCGATCGGGAAATTTTGAGTTTTACAGTCAACATGGCCCACTTATTGTTTTCAGTAATTTTGTTTCAATTAAAAAATAATTGGCAAGTGTTAGGTATCATTTTAATGGTCAGAAAATAAGCTTTATTTTCATATAAATCATTTTTATGGATAGAAAATATGGAAAAAATTAAGGATAAATGAAAAGGGGGAAAAATATGAGGTTTTTGTCCTAAAAAGTGGGGTTGATGGCGGCAAAATAAAATAATGAGCGACTGTATCAATTTTGATGAAATTTGGCAGAGATATTCTTCAATTAATTGTCTATCGATGTATGAAGTATAATT
The DNA here is from genome assembly GCF_034508935.2 of Berghia stephanieae. Taxonomy (NCBI): domain Eukaryota; kingdom Metazoa; phylum Mollusca; class Gastropoda; order Nudibranchia; family Aeolidiidae; genus Berghia; species Berghia stephanieae. The sequence goes on along the minus strand of NC_088364.1, from coordinate 36,957,599 downwards.
AAAATGTATCCATAATTTAAAAAGTTCTTATAATTCAAAAATTTATAAATTTTTATTACATAAGCTTTCTGAGAAATACAATCAGGAATTAAGAATTAAATACACCGTTAGAAAGCTTGTTTTGTGCCCTTTATAATGATACCAAAGTTAGTCACATAGGTTCACAAATAATGCCATGGTGACCAAAACAGTAAAGGGTCAAAAATAAAGTTCCAAAAAACGAGTTTCACCTTACAGTGAGCCTATCGGCGGCCACTGGACTGGAGTTATCAAAGTGCCTATCGTAAGTAAAAAATCATGTCAATTCACAATATTCCACCAAACGGAATGTCTATGACCATGGCACGGTTACGTACAGTCGTACAGTACAGTGTGTAACTCGGGCACCTAGCCTCAGGCTCTACATACATGGTAGCCTTGTATTTGTACCATGCTTTGGAAGGAGGGGCGAAGGGGGCATTGCGCTTGGTGCAAAGTAACTTATGACCTTGTTGATTTCTTTCATTCCTACCCCCCCCCCCCCCCTTTGTGTAGTGTGTGTGTTGTAGTTATGCAGAACGTAAGCAGAAGCTGGGCTGCCAGACAGCCAAATGCCTGATTAAATTGCCCAAACAGAGAATGTATAAGTTTGGTATTAGTATATTAGACTACCTACCTGGTGTCTTGGTTTTTATTCCATTAGCCGAGGCCTAGTAGAGAACGACAAATTCTACATGTATTTGCAAACCAAGCAGAAAGTTTTAGTTTTACCATGAGATGCGAATGGATGACACTATATAACAAGAGAAAGAGAGGGGGGGATTGGGGAAGTTTGGGTTGAGTATGAAGCTAGTTATTGACGTATGAAATGACGCGATCAAACCCGAGTGATGCTATATCTTAGCTACGTCATTCAAACTTGCTAGGCAATTACTGGGAACTAGGCAGTTTAGTGAGCAGCAGCAGTGGCAGTCAAATTTTGACCCAACTCGCCCATAGGAAAGTTGTGACTGGAAATTGCCGTTCACGTTTTGGGGTGTTCAATTAAAGATGCATAACTTCGTTATAAAGAGGAATATCGCAGATATTTTGGTATCATTATTTTCGTCTTTCAATTTCCTTTTAAAGGGTGCCAATTAAGAAAAAATCCATTAATAATTCCAGAAGTTATTTGAAGTTAAAATTTGGCAATTTTCAAATGCATTTATTTTTTTATTTACCGCTTGTGTTTTTGAAATTTAAACGCTTGTTTTTAGAATAACATCTGAACTTTATTCATGCCAAATTTCAGGGGCTCTATTATAGAGATATAGACTATATCTATGCGCAGACACCTTTTAACTCTGCGTCGAAATGCCATGTTTACATTATCTTCTCATCATGGCTGCCCGACGATATCGGTATTCATATCGATATTTTAAATTTAGTTATGTATTATTTAAAATTTAGTCAATAATATTTTCAGTACTATTATTTACTATGTTTTTATTTTTAATACATACTCTCCAACTTTATTTATGGGCATTTTATAGTTTTTGTTTTAAAAGTTCGTATATTTCTTCTCTTTGTGAAATCCGATATTAATAATATCGATATTTTAAAAATACCAATAATTGCTTTAATTTTATTTAATTTTACTTTGCCATCAGGTCATCAAGTTTCTTTCCCATATGTTTAGATATGTTTGTTATCATTTGTATCCATATTCTAAAGGCCTTAGCCTTAATAATTATTATGGTAAGAAGTTCTATTAGTTATACATTTTGACACCCCCACACATTAAAAGAGAAGGGGGGGGGGGGGGGGAGAGGAATAAAATTATATTAATTGTCAGTTCAAATGATGTAATAGCAATAAACCCAAAGTGGTTCAGCAGAATTTTTTAAAGTATTAAAAGCCAGAACTTTCCTTCTAATTATAATAGGGAATCTGTTTCAAATTATTTCAACTTTTTCAATCTACCATTTTATTTATATGCAATTAAATTGCCAGAGGTAAAAATAAACTAATTATGTTATTACGCAACGTGTTTATATCTTTTCATTTAAATACTCTCAAACCCTTTTTATTCTCTATGTATTAATTCAAAGAGGGGAATTATTTGCAATTGTTTCAGTGAGATATTGGGGATAAATCCAAAAGTGATATAGCAAATTGTTTCTTACGTCTAGCCGAGTTTTTAATTATGTAACATTTGCGTCATATTATGTAATAATGTGTTAATTTGAAATGTTTATCTTCCTCTTTATTAATGTAAATGCATTGTCCTCGATAAGACGAACATTTTGGTATACAATATATGATAAGAGTTCCATATTGACTGTTTTAACCATGTTTTATTAACATCACACGATTTCGGTCACAACTTTGCAATGGTAATTTTGGGGTAAAAATCGATCTGAAATTTCAGACTTTGAACTGCCGTAACTACATTTATAATCAAGATAGAAACAAAATTCAAACTGTTTTGTAATCTGTGTTGCCAGCTCTTTCATATGACATTGGTTTCAAGTGTGTGAGGTACATTTAGAATTTCTATTAACCCTTTCCTTACTAATGCGACTGGATACGACATTACGGATTACTTGCTAATGCGACTGGATGCGACATTACCGATCACATGCTAATGGGACTGGATGCGTCTCTCGCGAATGGCCTCGTTTTAGCGTAACATAGCAATGAGCTCTCGAGAAACTTCGTTTCAGTGCGAAATCCACGTTTTTAATCGGGGTTTGACGATTCCGAATATCGAAACCGGATGTGTTTATTCAGTTTCGTTTTGAAACTGTGCCCAGTTGAAAATCAACACACTCCTTGTCAGCTATGCCTGGACGCAAGCGACACTGCTATCAGTGTGCTGTGGATGGCATCAAAATGGCAAGTGGTAGAACAAGGGAGACCACGACAGGGTGCCATTTGTGCAATATCCATCTTCATGTTATTCAAAATTTCATGAAAATTTTAAAAAGTGACAGAAAAACAGTAAGAAAGAACAAAAACACTGCCTTTTCATATCCGCTTTTTTCATTTTTTGGATTTTATTAATTTTTTACAAGACATTGTGGACAAGCAACCCAAACAAAGTATATATTTTCTTAAACTGCATTCTTTTGGCTTTAATATGGTGTATTAAATTTGATTCTAAATGAATTTGGTGATTTTATATGATTGTTTAAAAAATATTAGTGTGTTTGAATTTAGAGTTATGTCCCTTGGCTTAGCAATTGGGGTGGATCTGTGAATTTCCCTTAGCAATTCAGCCTGACTTATGGTGAACCTGTTAGCAAGGAAAGGGTTAATCTCCCTATGGGAACCGGTCGTTATTTCCGGTTGACCCCAATGCGGTAGAAGGGTTAACAGTAACACTGATTTATTTATTTTTGTCATCCAGATAACAGTTTCTTTATTGTCAATGCAGAATAAATCGTTTCCATCAATTAAGCTATAATCGCAAAGCTTGTCTTTTAATGATAACATTGACTAAGTTCTGGTGTAAAGTAAGATTGAATCTCGCCTTTAATTTAATGGGTTAAATTGTAATGTTTGATTTTTTAAAAATAACACACTCACAGACACAGAGCGAGGTCCATCCATTGCTTGTATTGCAGCAGCAAACCAGTTACCGGAGTTACTTTGTGCATAGATCCTGAGGCTCGGTGCCCAGTTACTTTATACGTAGACACTCCTTTTCACAAAACAAAACAACACTGGACAATCACAAGATGTTATCAAAGTAGTAAGTTCATAATTCCAACACATAGCTTCTTCCCAAGAACCATTAAGTAATGGAACACTCTCCCACCTGAAATCCTAGATATTATCAACAACAAATTTGGTCAACTATTTATTAACTTTAAACATTTATCTTTGAACCCAATAACACAATAATGGAGAAAGTCACTGCATAATTATAATTATAACATCTGCAGTGATATATATATATATATATATATATATATTCGTTTCTGTGTCTCTTTACACGTCCTCAGTCGGCGTAATCGTTAATAATGTCCGAAGAAAAAATTCTTACTCCATACGAATTGCTTGTTCTTGGTTTCGTTGTGTAGTGGTGATTAGTGTTGATGTGTAGTGGCATTGTTGTGGTGTGCGGTCATTGCTTATATTATGAGTGTGTTGTGTGTGGTATGTACATGTGTGTGTATGATATTGTTGTGGAATGTGGTTGCGTGGGGAAGTGGGGGGGGGGGGGGGGAGGAGGGGTATAATATAATATAATATATATATATATATATATATATATATATATATATATATATATATATATATATATATATATATATATATATATATATATATATATATATATATATATATATATACATATAGTAGGCTACCCTTGACTAGTGATTTGAAAGGAGTACAATAATGATTTATTAATTTTGTTGCCGGATTACCTTTTTTCTCAGTTCAGGTTTTGTAATGTGTGAATCAGGGATGAATAACTGATAAATAGTTTCTTGTGACCTCTCTTTTAATAACATTTAAGTCACCCTCTCTTTATCCAGAGCCCTGTATCTGAATAGAATTTTCTTAAATATCCTACTTTTATTATAATTATATGAAGACAATTCCATGATTTCATTGGCATTCTAATCCTTAGCTAGAATTTGGCCACCTCTTCCTTCAGCTCCCACATTTTCCAGTTTTATTAGTCATCAAAAACATTTATTTCCAGATCTTTCAAAGATGTTGGTTCAGGATCAGACAATGAAAGCATTGGTGATGTTTATACAGATGAAATTAGTGGCTTCACAGAGGACAGAAACAAAGTAAGAGTTGAAGATTTATTTTTTAATATTTTTTTAACACACCATCAGAGCAAACTATTATTTATAATGATATTGAATCAATGCTTCAATGACAAATTTGTAATCAGAAAAGTGAGTGGAGCAGGCACTTATGTTGGTAACAACAAGATATGAAGTGAGTAGAAAAGTGCCAGAAGACAATAGAGAATAAAAAAAATTTTCGCGGCGGTGGTGGGGTTTGAACCTGCGACCTTATTGGTACGACAACTCCGCCTGGCAGGTGAGAGCGTGGCTCTACCGTGTGAGCTATCCACGAACACAAAAATATTCGTTTCAAACCCAAAGTCATTTCTAGATCCCTCTCTCACCCACTTCTTGAGATCGCCGATTCGTTCGCCACCATCGCGAAGCAATTTTGACCAGCAGTTAAGCTTAATAGCCAATATTCTCATCACAAACATATAACATAGAAACGATTGAGACATTGAGTATGCTCCGGTGTATGGGGTGAATTTTTAATTCAGAAAAGTGAGTGGAGCAGGCACTTATGTTGGTAACAACAAGATATGAAGTGAGTAGAAAAGTGCCAGAAGACAATAGAGAATAAAAAAATTTTTCGCGGCGGTGGTGGGGTTTGAACCTGCGACCTTATTGGTACGACAACTCCGCCTGGCAGGTGAGAGCGTGGCTCTACCGTGTGAGCTATCCACGAACACAAAAATATTCGTTTCAAACCCAAAGTCATTTCTAGATCCCTCTCTCACCCACTTCTTAAAAAATTTTTATTCTCTATTGTCTTCTGGCACTTTTCTACTCACTTCATATCTTGTTGTTACCAACATAAGTGCCTGCTCCACTCACTTTTCTGAATTAAAAATTCACCCCATACACCGGAGCATACTCAATGTCTCAATCGTTTCTATGTTATATGTTTGTGATGAGAATATTGGCTATTAAGCTTAACTGCTGGTCAAAATTGCTTCGCGATGGTGGCGAACGAATCGGCGATCTCAAGAAGTGGGTGAGAGAGGGATCTAGAAATGACTTTGGGTTTGAAACGAATATTTTTGTGTTCGTGGATAGCTCACACGGTAGAGCCACGCTCTCACCTGCCAGGCGGAGTTGTCGTACCAATAAGGTCGCAGGTTCAAACCCCACCACCGCCGCAAAAAAAATTTTTATTCTCTATTGTCTTCTGGCACTTTTCTACTCACTTCATATCTTGTAATGACAAATTTGGTGGATGAATGACTGCCATTGGAAGTCACATGATATTCCAAATACATCAGGTAATTCATGTCCTCCTGTGCACTTGTAAAAGTATTGCTCTTGCGGCGTTTGTTTTTTATCAAGCTTAATTCAGGCTAGCTAGCGCAGTATGTGATATTATAACATAGTATAATGAATGTCAGAAAACATCACACACAGTGATATCAGAAACTCTCCCAATATTAGAAGACAAGAGAGCAAAAAGCCCTCAGTGCCAAGACTAAATACCTGCCATGTTAGTCAATTGACAAATTTTATCTGTTGTCTTAGTCAGTCATGTAAACAATATGGGGAAAAAATTGGGAACTTGTAATTGCACATCATATGCAGTGCTGAGCACCATTTACCAGAAAATTGTCTGATTGGTGTCAGTTGTCAAGTACTCATTGTTCGAGTACCAAGCTGCCCCTCAAGAGTTATCCCAGTTTCTAAAGCATGGAACGGACAATAGGAATTGCTTGCCACCCTTTGGATAGGATTTTAGTCTATCACAAAGAACTTTCTGCTTGATCTAACAGACCCAGCTACTCAATCCCTGCAAGGTGAGGGGGGGGGGGGTCATGAAAAATTCTGTACTGCAATGGGACAGATCCCAGTCCCTTTGCCTGTGAACCGAATGCTCTACCAGCTAAGCTATCGGGACTCCATACCAAGCAATAGTCTATGGATAGAATTCTTACTTTATTATTTTATAAATTATGCTGCAGTGTTATTGCAATTATGTCCAGTTGGCAGTCACATGATCTGAGCTGTATAAGTAACTCCCATAGCGGGCAGGGGCGCACTTACTGTGTCTTCTATCCCCATTATATCTGTTTTCCAACAAGCTTTCTGTCTTTGTCTTGGAATGAGATTTCTTGGTTTTGTCCTGGCCCTTGCCAGAGTCCTAGCTGGTAGGGAAACAGTCAAATGCATAGTTATTGTTTTGGAAGATGATATTTTTTTCCTTGTAAATTATCTCTCTGTTATGTATTATTGTATTTTTTATCTTGAATGCATAATGTCATTTGAGTGTATTTTTCTTTGTTATACTATCCCATTTTCTTCCTGCATGAGTAATATAGAAATTATTATTATTATTAGTAGTAGTAGTAGTAGTAGTAGTAGTAGTAGTAGTAGTAGTAGTAGCAGTAGCAGTAGCAGTAGCAGCAGCAGTAGCAGTAGCAGCAGCAGTAGTAGTAGTAGTAGTAGTAGTAGTAGTAGTAGCAGTAGCAGCAGTAGTAGTAGTAGTAGTAGTAGTAGTGTTTGTTATTGTTATTGTTATTGTTATTTTGATTTTGATTTTGATTTAAAGTGTTGATTATTTTATTGTTTTTATTTATTTTTTTCTTCAAGGTTAACTTGGGACCACAATTTTCGGACAGTGATGATGAGGTATGTATAGTATATTTCTCATCTTGAAAAATTGGGTTTGATCACAATTTCAGAGACTAGAACTAGAATTGCTTTTCAATGGTTCATAAACCAAATTCATGTTTAAATTGGAAACTGGTGCTTCGTTGATTAAAGTACATATATTTGTTTAGCAAATTTCCATTATTATTTTTTAAATTTTAATTATTCTCCTTTTAAAAAAAAATTGACATGGATTTTCAATATTTTATCAAATTGAATATTTTGTATATATAAGTAAGGAAGTGAAAGTTAATTTTCTGAGATAATTTTTATTTACAACCATATTTTGATATTAAAGATGTGTCATTAGTCCAAACAAATGAGATAACATTGAAATTTTTCTTTCCTTTTTTCATTTTAAAAAAATGGATTTGGTTTTTACTCTGTTCTTGCATCAAATCTCATCACTTTCACCAATATAAGATTAACAGCGATGCAATCCTGGCCTCAATTGAAGCCTATTGTCATGGTGAAAATTAGCTCTGAGGTTAAAATGAATTAATTTAAAAGGATGCTGTTTTGCCATTGGATGGTATTTTTTGTGCTGACCAGAATGTCTTGATAATTCAGACAATTTCTTGAAATAGGGGTTTGAGAATATTTGACATATGGTTGTATTTCTTGAAATGCAAGTTTTTTTTATTTTTACAATTTTGATGATCTGTTGTAATCCAATGCGCATAGGTTAACATTGAGTCTTGAATTTGCCTTTTATCAGTTTTGATTTGATTTAAAAATTTTATTTATTTTTCGGTTTGTGCGGGGTTTTTTTGGATCTGGTTTAACTAATTTGTTTCATTTTGCTACGTTTATGTGACATAATTTTACTGATGGTTGCGAAATCTTACTACAGGAGCCAATTCTTCCACTGAACCGTGACGATGAAGATGAAAGTGATGAAGAACTGGGGGAATGGTCCAGGCGACTTACCCAAATTAAATATGACAATAAAGTGGAGAAAATGAAAAACAAAAAGTTAAAAGGTAGGGAATAAATGGGTTAAAGCCTCCCTCCTGATTTACTATTCTTTTTACTTTATTGATACTTTTAGAATATATTAGCATCACCAGTACTTGATTTAGTTGTATTGTAGTAAATACAGTCCTGTAGAGCCATAAGGCCAATTTAGACAGTTATTCCAGTTTTCTCTATCGTTAAACAGAGAGTAACAATTCTAGCATCCCTTTTGTCAGGAAACTGTAAAGCACTTGCACCAACTATATAGGGTCAATCATTGCTGGGTGAACAGTGGGGCCAGACAAAGTTCACCAGTTGTCTCAATACATCTCATACAATTCTTTACGGCACTTGCCAAGAATTTAGCTTTATATTATTGCAGGTTTAAATTTACTCATTTTTCTCATCAACTTTTTAAAAGATTGTCTGATCCTAATTTTTCCACTGTATAAATTTACAGCATAAAGTCATACATAGCCACATGGCTCATGGAACTGGAGTTTGTCACAATCTCTGTAACATTAAATGGACAGTTTGAATAGAAGGCTAGGCTGTCACCAAGCACTTTCTGTCATATCTAACAGACCCAGCTTCCTTATCACTGCCAGGTAGACAGAGGAAAATGTGTGCAAAATGCCTTTCCTGTTGAAATGTTTATTGTTAATGCTATGCAGCCCATGAAAAATGAATCCATGTTTTTTTTTCTCCACAATAATTAGAGATGAAACCAGGAAGCTCATGGGGAGACCACAGAAGTGCTTATTATGGTGCGTTCTCCAAGGTTAATGACAGGAAAGTAGGTAAGTTGGCTTAAACGATCTCATTGTCTTCTTACTTTCTTGAAACTACAGTAAAATTACTTTAAACCGAAAGAAGCTAAACCGAAAAATACCATGAACCGCAAAGAATTTAATAAATTGTACCAGTTTCTTAATTATCTTTGTACTAATTCTTCAGATGAACCGAAATACTTCTAAGCAGGACTTTCTTTAAACCGAAACAACTTGAGAGCACCTTCCCTTTTTCTCTCTCTATTTTTTTTCAAAAATTCGGGAAAGTGGCCACACATAATAATGCCCGGTGTAAGTATAAGATGAGGGCGAGGGGTGGGGTGTAGGCAAACACTTCAATCACTGCACTTGAGCTTGACCAACACCACAATCGTGCAGACTGGAAAAGGAAGACAAGGGTGACTGGCAGGCGAAGGGTGAGGTAGGTATGGCTGTAGAATCACGCATGTTCTCGCTCGTGTGTTGATGCTTTGGAAAGGACTGGATTTTCAACACGACAATAAGGGGGGTGGGTGTAGACTTACCATTGACATGCCACTTTGTTTAAATGTGTATGTGAGGGGGGGGGGGGGGGGGTCTATGTAATTAGGCCTTTGAACCTAATGGCTTTTCAACAAAAGAGGGGTGTGTAGTAGACAACTTAGCAATGTCATGCCTTTTCATTTCCATTTCACTTCACCTCCGAGTAGCTGCGCATCATTCATTATCAATTATCACACAAAAACTTTCGATCTTATTTTAGCTTTACATTTTACTTAAAGATGTTGAAATAAAGCACTGTGCTTCTTAAACGCTGGAGTTGAAAATAAAATACTATGTGAAGTCGATGAAAAAATTTTTAAAAATTAAATGGTTACCAAGACGACATTTATTCAACAACTTTTTTTATGGGGAAACGACCCATGATAAGATTAAATAAGCAATTAAATAGTACCACCTTTGAAAAACATCGCAAAACGGGAACTTGCTTTAAACCGAAATGGTTTAGAAGGTCCCCAAAATTTCGGTTTAAAGTAATTCTACTGTATTCTTTTTTTTTTGTTCTCCTTTTTTTTTTTTTACAGTCTGGCACATATTAAGTTCTAGTCTGGATTGAAATTGAAATCTTCCCATAATTGAAATTCTTCAACAATGCATTGTCATTATTGAGTAATGGGTAAAAGATTCCCCAAATCTAAAGTGTGAATTATTATGAAAATGATCCAAGACAAAAATATTCTCAAACACTGAGAGAACAATGTGTTAGATTTTTTGGACTACAAGCATTACACCTGAAATTAGAAGTTAGCCTCAAATTATGATCATTTTCCCCAACATTTTGTTTACATTCCACACTAAATTTAAAAGAAAAGACTTTTCATGACCATTGAGACCTCGGCCAACCAGCCAAAATAAAAACATTTTATATGCATGGTGTAATTGTGTTTTTTCAATTTTTAAAAGGGGAGGGGGAGTTTGTATGTTTTTAAAATCTTTTAATAGACCGAAGCAATGCCTCCGACTTCACATGTTTGGTATGGAAATGACTATGAATTATATCCTTTTGGGTTAAAGGAAAATGAGGGTAAAAATCATAATCATTATTTGTATTTCATGGATGTACATGAAATGGTCAATTAAAAGCATTAGAATTAGAACCTTGCTCATAGCCATGGCAAGTTGAAAAGGTTCGATTTTGTTTACATTTAAGCTCATTCTTGAAATCTCAATTTGTTTTTCAAGTAGTTTTCAAACTTTGTTTTTAAGCATATTTTTTAAAATAAATTCAAAATTGTTATCAAAAAAATAAACCATACTTGTGTTATCATATATTTGAATTGAATCACTGATTCTAATTTTTTTGTTGAGATATGAAATGCCTATGACAGACCTGATGTGAGCAGAAATGTAGATTGTTGAAAGTGTTTTAAAGTGGCCGTTTCCTCTTGTTAACTCAAACAGACGCTGGTGAAGAGGATGATTGGACTCTGGAGGCAAAAGAAGTTGATATGCTGCAGGCTAAACTGGATGAGGAAGTGGATGAAGAGGATTTCATGATTCCATCTCTCACAGTATCATCTTCAGTATGCTACCTTTTTTTTTCTTTCATTTTGATATATTATTACAATCATCCTAATCTTTCGCTAGTGACTTGGATCAACAACTAAAACAGGGAGAATGTTGTATATGACAATCTTATAGAAATTTTTTAAAAATATGATGCATTTGAATTTGTCAGCACTAATTCTACCTATTTGTTTACTAAGTGTTGCATGTTTTTGTTTTTTTTTGTGAGTCTTGGAGGTTTTCATCTAATGGATTGTTGTTAATGTTGGTTTTTTTATTATCATCATTAATTGAAATAAAGATGATTGATTCACTTTTTTCTATAATCACTGGTCAAAAATCACTAGGGAGCAGTAGTAGTGATTCAATTCAACCTGCCTTAAAGCTCGTTTCATCACTGTTACTGCTTTCTTGGTGATGAAATTGGCTAAGTTTGATACAAATGAGAGACAATATGATGATCTGAGAGAAGTTCAATATTTTAAAAATTCATTGCATCAAGTATTTTCTTAAGAGAAAGAATTGATACAAAATTTTTGTTCTATTTGTTCCATTTTCAATTCATATGAACGAGAGAGAGAGAGAGAGAGTCAAGTCCTATCTGAAAATTTATTCAATTTTTTAACCTTTGATTATACAGAAAACAAAAAAGAAAGAGCCAAAAGAACTGACAGTTAAGCAAGATCTCACAGACAAAGAGAAAAAAGAGGTAAGTTTTCCATACAAGTAAGGAGTGCTGATTGAAATTCTCCTTATTACGGGAGAATTTCGGCCTCTGGTCTTCTCACTCTTTCTTATTACTTTGTGTCTTTCCTCTTTAAGGGGATCATATGCTTCACCAGATCGATGTCTGGAGTCTTTTTGTGAGAGGTTTTTTTTTTTCTCCTTGTTTCTTTAAAATGTCCAGTAGTATTATTTTTGATACAATGGTCTTCAAGAATCAAGGAGAACTTGCTTATAGCCAGATTGTGCTTATAAGTGGATTCAGATTTTTAAAAACTTTCAATGCCTATATTACAGTAAAAAATAACTTTTTCCTTCTTTGTTTCCAAAATAATAATCGGTAATAATAATAATATATACATTACTGATTTTAGATATATTGTACAATTGCTTGAGATACTTGAATATTATAAAAATTAACGGATAAATCTATTGTCTTGATATCCACAGTGCAATCAATGTAAGTCTCAGTCATTAAAAAAAGATATCTTGATAGTTAATCTGTAACAATACAAACGATGAAAACGTTTTCAACTTACTTTATGGTTTGTCTTGGACAGAGAGACCATAATCATAACAAAACGGTCTCAGAAAAGAACAGAGCAAGATGGCTTTGTACGTTGAGTAAAAGCATGATTCGCAATTCAATTTTTTTGTCTTTATGGCTGAAATTTGGTCTTCGCTCTGAATAACAAAAATAAATAGTGATAGTGTACTGGTAAAAAATGCAATTCTTATCTGGAAAACAATTGGAAAAAAATTGAGATCACACAATCAGCATTTCTTTTAACCATCTTCTCAGTTTACTATGGACACTTGATTGACTTGAAAGGCTATGGCATGCAGTAATGCTGTTCGAAGTTTAAACAATGTGCTTGTCTGTTACTGAACAGAAAAAGCATACAATAGAGCAAAGATCTGGCACTCAAAGAGACACATTTGATAGGAGGAAAATCTATTTCTTGAAGAAAACATGCAATTCTGTGAGATGATTTTTCAAGCAGTGGGTACTTTTATGGAAACCACTACATAATAATTTTGGGAATTTTCTTTATTTCACACTTATTTTAGAAATTGAAAATGAATTGCTGAATTCAAAGAAAAAAACAAAATGTATTTTTCCTCTCAGCACTTAGAGAAACTTCACCCAGAGGCACAACCCTTGAGAGAGGAGTTAAACAAATGTGTAAGTATTGTGTGTGTATTATTATTATTATTTTAACTTAATATGTCCAAAGTACTTTATACTTTGGGATCTTGTTTAATGAATTTTATATTTTCAAGATATTTGTTTTGGAGGTTGAGGGGAAGAGAGAGAGAGAGTAGGAGCTAAAATTGGTCAGATGCATGTGTTTTCCTTTAACTAAAATTTCCTGAACCAAAATTATGTTTTAGAGTCGGTCCAGAAATAAATATGTGACCATATTGAGGTACACTACATTTATTCTGAAGCAATTTTAAGTGAGAATATTAAAAGTAGACCTTAAAAATTTATTTTTTTAAACTTGAGCTTTTATATAGTGCAATTTCCACTAAAAATGCTCAAAGTGCTTTACAAAGGGTCCCTCGCCAACAGCAACACTTAACATGTAGCATGAGACGACATGATGCCTGTTATGTGATATTACAATTATGTTCGGAAGAGGCAACACTATTTAAGGCCAGATACTCATTTTACACCTGAGTACGGTGAGAGAATGTGATAAAGAGCCTTTTCCAAGGACTCAACTTTGTGCCGAGCAAAGGTCGGACCCATGACCTTCCGATTTGAAAGCGAGTGTCATACCACAAGACCAAAAGCGCAGGTGGACAGGTTGGCCAGCAAGAAATCTTTTCTGATTCAAAATCAGTTTGTCTACTAATCTTAGCTATCAAAGATTTATAAATAATTTCTTTTCTTTTCTTTTATTTCAACTTTGCATTGACTTAGATGTCACTCATTGTGACTAATCTTGTATCCATGTTGACCATTTTATTTTATTTTCTCAAACAAGCTGTACTAAAGACAACTGTTTACCTTTGTGTAATTTGTCATTTCACTTATTTCCTGTTTTTAATTTAAAGCTTCATTGGAAACAATTAGCTTGTGTGATGAAGAGATCTTTTAGCACATATTTCTTGCATACGAGGAAAATGAAATCCTCCTGGTGCGTTGAGTTTTGCTTAACTGAATCTTACGACATTCTGTTTGTACATAATGATGAGCTACGAGGTTGATAGAGTCAGAGTTTATCCCTGTTTCTATTGCATGAAACAGACAATAGCAATTGTTAGCTACCCTTTTGATAGGACGCTAGTCTATTGTAAAGTACTTTCCACCAGATCTAACAGACTTATCTACCCAATCACTGCTGGGTGGACAGGGGGGTCAGAAAATGGAACCCCCACTTTTGGTAAAGAGTGATACAATTTGTGTATCAATAAATTGTATATCATATAACTTTTAGCCAATAAAGTGCATTATGAAATCAATCAGGGGTTTGTAATTAGTGAAGTATACACGAACAAATCCTTATCATTCCTTTCTTTACAGCTTGAAGAACTAGAATTATTGAAAGACAAAAAAGGTTGGAGAATAGAGAGCAAGGATACCTGTTTCAGACTGTGAGTAGCTTTGTAATCACGATTGCCATTTTGTTGGGGTGTAGTGAAGTAAAGGAACGGGTATTTTAAATGTTTATTTTTGACCAGGTAAATAAGAGTACAATATTATTTTGCAAAAGAAACCATCCGAATAAAAATCTGATTCAATGCATTTCAATGTTTACTATAAGATTGCATACCTTTTACTTGTAATGAACAGACAAATGAATTCATACTATTTAAAAGAGACCCTTTCACACCTTTGTACCATAGGCATCTTTGTACTATTGGATAGAGAGTGCGCTTCTACCAGATTAATTATGGTTGAGCAACACAAGCTGTCTCGACTCTGTTGCTGATTCCAGTGTATTAGATGGGATGAAATTATTAATAATCTGGACAAGTTCCATGATTACATCGTTTAATATGGGAAACATAGTGTCATTTTGTTGTGTGGGTCTGGTGGGGTACCCCCAACTGATTCCCATCTGAAGGACTAGGAAGAGAGACAAAACTACTAACAAAATAATATTGGGTTGATTCTATTGTTGTTAAAAACACACTCATCAAGTCTTTTTAAACATTAATGAGCACACCATAACTTTTCTCCTACCACTTATATATTTAAATTTCTCACTTCCTCTATTTCATGTCAATGACTTCATAACTGGTAATGTTGTCACCTTAAAAGCGGATTTTTAAGCCATTGTGATTATAATCCTTTTCTGGTGTGACATCCTCCTAAGATGAATTCAAAGAGCAGGGTCACTTATTTCTTTGACCACTTGCATTGAAAAATCTGAAATGTTGTAAAGGTATTCAAGTCTTATAAATTACTAATTTATACAGTAGAATTACTTTAAACCGAAATTTTGGGGACCTTCTAAACCATTTCGGTTTAAAGACATTTTGGTTTAAAGTAAGTTCCCGTTTTGCAATGTTTTTTCAAGGGTAGTAACTATTTAATGAATTTGCTCATTTAATCGTATCATGGGTTTCCCGTTAAATGGAGTTGTTGAGTAAATGCCGTCTTCGTAACCATTAATTTTTTTTTTTTTGTGTGTGTTTTAAAAATATTTTTGGGGATTTTTGTTTTTAATTCAAAATTGTTGAAAGTGAAAGAGTTGAGTTCGGGATGCCGTGTATTTTACATATCTCCGTCTTGATCAACTTTTTTTTTCATCGACTTCACATAATATTTTGATTTTAAACTCCAACGTGTAAGCACAGTGCTTTCTTTTAGACATCTTTTGGTAAAATGCAAAGCTAAAATAAGATCGAAAATTCTTGTGCAATAATTGATAATGAATGAGGCGCAGCTACTCAGAGGTGAAGTGAAATGGAAATGAAAAGGCGTGTCAATGCTAAGCTGTCTTTTGTTGAAAAGCCATTAGGTTCAAAGGCCTAATTACATAGAACCTTCCCCCCCCCCCCCCCCCCCCCCCCTCACATACACATTTAAACAAAGTGGAAATGAAATGGCATGCCAATGGTAAGTTGTCTACCACCCCCCCCCCCCCCTTCCTTATCATCGTGTTGCAAATCCAGTCAGTTCCAAAGCATCAACACACACATGAGTGAGAACATCTCGCTTGCGTGATTCTACACCCCAACTCCCCCTCTTTCCTCATTTTTCGCATGCCAGTCACCCGCTGTCTTCCTTTTCCAGTCTGTGCGACTGTGGTGTTGGCCAAGCCCAAGTGCAGCGATTGAAGTGTTTGCCTCTCCCCCCCCCCCCCCCCCCCCCCCCACCCACCCATCACCCTCATCTTATACTTACGTTCTGTTTAATATCGCCGGGCATTATTACGTGTGGCCTCCTTCCCGAATTTTTGAAGAAAAATATAGAGAGAAAAAGGGAAGGTGCTCTCAAGTTGTTTCGGTTTAAAGAAAGTCCTGCTTAGAAGTATTTCGGTTCATCGTAAGAATTAGTACAAAGATAATGAAGAAACTAGCACAATTTATTAAATTCTTTGCGGATTAAGGTATTTTTCGGTTTAACTTCTTTCGGTTTAAAGTAATTTTACTATAACTAATTTTAGTTAGCATTTAACAATAATTTTAAAATATTTTTTTATGTCTGTCTTACAGGTTAGCGGCCAATATTGCCTTCTACCTTCATTTAATAGAGAGTGGAGAAGATTGTCGAGGTCATCCTGTTCTCACAAGAATAGTCCAGTGGAAACGGGTGAGGATATCAGTACAAACCAAACAAAAAAAAAACATCATTTTCAGTCATACAGAATCATCCATCTATGTTTTACCTTGCCACATTTTTTTGGCTCAGAGGTGAAAAATGGAATATTATCTCTATTAGAAGATGACGTCTGTTTACATGAATTTCAACTGGCAACGGTATTGCCATATGCCGGGAGTACTGTCACATTATGAGACAATTATTAGAAATATTCTATTAGTTTCTTTGTCTTTTTTTTTTCATTTGAGATAAAACTCTTGATTTTGAATGTAGTTGGATCCAGCTAAAATTCATGAAATGTTTCTGACAAGCAAAAAATGTTTTGTTTTTTTTGTTTTTTTAATTGTGGGTTTGATTTTTTGTGGGATTCTTAAAAGACATAATAGTAAAATAATTTATTTTTTTGTAATCTCCCCAAAAAGCGATATATATGTATATGAATATTTATCTTTTTTACTGCAACTATGACCCTGGTTAATTACTCATGCTTTGCAAAAATGAAAGAAATGTCATATGTGACCTTTTTGGTTTGGCATAAAGTTGGAACAGTGTACAATGCCTATGGGCCAGAATGTTGAAGGCAAAATTTTTCCACTGGTCAGACCTAATTGGTTTCTCAAGCGTCACTTAAAGTGAAAGAAAGTCAGGAATTTTATTTTGGAGAAAAATTCAGGAAAATGCTGTCAGGCGAGAAAACAAATGGTCTTGACTTTTGCAATCAGGTCGGGAAAAAGTGTGACAAATGCTTGGTCAACAGTCTATGAGTCTTTTATTTTTTTTCCACTAATGCTTCTATAACACGTTGCTAAGTGAAGGTAGTTTGTCAAAAGTAAAGATCTGTCGCCTTGTGAATTTGTTATTATCTTTTCTTGTCCACTAGGTGGTGTGATTCCAAAGGATAGTGCTACTAGAAATCAATTTATTGAGTGTTTTTATTTTCACTTTCGCTTTCCCAAAACTCGAATTTCGATTGCTACCAGTTTGTACAATTAATGATCATAGTGAATGTGTCTGAAATTGTTGACAAGGCTTAACTAAACCAATGAATAGTCAACTACAACAATATGAAATCAAACCCACAATTGTGTTAGGTTATTAGACCTGCCAATATGTACACATAGATTCAGATCCTTCGGAATTTTAAGTTTCCTGTTTCAATACTATGATCTATGCTAAGAGTCCTAATGACATTTTGTGTTTCTAACTTTGTGTGCTCCATTGTGGTAGAAGATGCAGATTGTAGACAAGATTAGTATCAGAATTAGATTTGCTACTCATTTTTAGGGAGATGCCGAGTTCAGACTTGTGTTACTTTTTAAGAGTCTTGGCTCACAGAATCTTTTTTTTCAAATTGACTGCAATGCAATGGCAGCACAGAGTAAAGGAGGCTTATTGTTCAGTCTATAAATATAAAAAGAAAACTACAATTAAATCAATTATAGATCGATAATGGCCTCCCATATTAAGAATAAAAACGTTATCACTACATGAGGCCAAAACAAGAATGACAACAATACCATGATAAACTTCATAAGACTCTGTGTCATTAAAAGTACACGTAGTGTTGGTGATAATGGGGATGTTGCTTGTAGTTTATCTAAATTCTAGGGTGAGAGTTTATTAGTTACTCATTTAAGTGGATATGTGACAAATTATTTTTAAATTTAGGTCTTTAGGGCCCAATTTTTGAAACACAGCGGATTCATTTTTCTGCAGAAAAAAATGAAAATATTTTCAAGGATTTGGTGGGGACCCTGAGATAAACAAGACAAAAAAAAACAAAAACATATAAAAATAGTAACAACATTGGCATGTTAGTTTACTGAATGTTTCCAATATTTACTTTTCCATAGTTGGCCAAAATGTACCAGGAGATTCCAGATCATCTTATGGAGGAGAGTGATGAGGAAAGTGATACGGAAATTAAAAAACCCAGGAGGTAAAAATGATCTAAAGATACTTTATTTATTGCCCCTACACAATTTTTAGCCATAGTATGGGCTAACATGTAGTTGAGCAGTACTAGATAGATCAGGAGTTAATCTGTAGGTTTGATATCCGGTGCCAGAAGGTATGAAAAATTGTATCCCTCCAGTAGCTACTAGTACTAGAAATTTAAATGCATGTTTTTGTTTTTTGTTAATCACAAAGTTATAGTATTCCTTCCAAGTCATTAGGCCCATGGAGCTGGGGTTGATCCCAGCTTCTATAGCAAAAACTGGACAATAGCAATTGCATGCTATCCTTTGGATAGAAAAAGCGTCGATTCCACCTGGGATTGATCTCGTTACCTTTGAGTTTGAAGCTAGTGCTCTTCCAAATGAGCTATCTAGCCCCCTAGAAAGATATAAAATTTGAGTTAATTGTACTTGATGAATAAATCAGAACCTAATCAATTTGTGTCACTCCTTTCCCTTCTCCACACCCTTTAATAAAGCCCAAGTCACAACTTGTTTCTATTTGCTCAGAGGGTTAATTTTCTTTTTAAAATTTATTCTTTATTGATAGAATGAATATAAGAAATGAGGATGATGACGAAGACAAGATAGAGGATGGTGTCGAGGAGTCTCAGGATATGGAAGATGGAGCAGGAAGGCCTATAACATTACAGGTAGACTGGCTTTTTAAAAATAATTTTCATTCTTTGATAAGCTTATGATTAAATCTATCTTTAAGTGTGTCTTGCATATTTGTTGATTGACTTACCACTTATACAGTAATTTTTAGTAGAAAAGTGATGAAAATATAGCCTAACTTGTGTAAGGCAGACACCCTCTGTTCCTGACGCAAGTGTCTACAATAGAGAAGTGTACTTCATACACAAGTTCAATCAAATTCAGTTTGAATAGTGTATTTCATTTTGAGTCTACCAACACAAAACATTGAGACAACCACACAGTTGTCAGGTTTTTAATCATGTTTTCCCCCTATTGTATATTTATTATTTATTTGCTAATATATTTATTTACATTCGTCAACTTATGTCTATTTATTTATTGCTTTGAATATGCTTTCAACACAATTGAGCTTACAAACAGCTTGTACATGATTTATATAAAAAGACATGTCATATGTTGCATGTGTTGATATGTTTTGGATTTACAACACCCTTTTATCATTTTAGCCACAATTGTTTACTTAAAATTATATCAAAATTTAAGTTGAACTTCAACTTAAGACATTATTAAACCAGAAATTCTTTGTAGGTGAAATTCTTGCCTGTGTTAGCATTAGAAGTGTCCACCATAAACAGAACAAAAATAGAGAGAAAAAAAAAATCATCGTTCCCGTTCAACTATCTTTCATTAAAGGTGTTTGCCATAACAAGATAGACTTATTAAAATATGTCCTATCTTTTAGTTTCTGTTTGCAAACTCATACAATTTTAGTGAGTTTGATGGCTTCAGAGTGTTGATAGGATGTTAATGATTGCTATGTAAAATTATTTTGCCAAAAATGGTAAATGAATATTTTTTCCTTTTTTTTAATGTAACTTTAAGATGATTAGATTAAAATAAAAGATTACATTCAGGTGGGAAATTTTTTAATGTCTATACCAATAAATAACAGTTATAAATTTTCTTGTGATAATAAAATTTTAGAGTAACTTGTTGAATAGTAAATAATGTCAAAGCAAATCAGAATATTAAGACTAGTCATTAAATCCTGTTTTTGCTTTGATACATAAAAATACTGCTGTGGATAGAAATGTTAATACATCCTTTAATTTTGCTTCAATTCACTTTTCATTTCCAGTTTTTATTTTTTTGTTTGTCGTTTTTTTTGGGGAGGGGGGGGGTTGGTAGGGATGATTTGTGCATATATATCTTGGTTGTAGTCATTTCAATATTATCCTTTTTTCTCTCCTTGAATGGTTAACCCAACAAATTTCCATTGATGTTGAAATCAAGTCAATTACTCTAGTAAAGAATATATGCGCGAGTTCCAAGATAGTAAATAGAAGTTCAGTATAAAATGCAGCTCTTGCTTAAGTTGAAGTCTCTTCTCCTATCAATTTGTAACATTTTTTAAAAACTTCCATTAGATGGAGAAAAACAGAGTAACAACAAAGAAACCCAAGAAAAACAACCCCCGTGTGAAACACAAGGAAAAGTTCAAGAAGGCAACAGTAAAGAGAAGAGTATATGTAAGTATAATACTCAAATGATGTACTAGATTATTATTCATTCATTCATCTTTTCACATCAATGCACACTAGAGTAGTACGTACTATAAAATCATGTTATCATGCCAACAATTTGCCTGGAACTGGAACAAGACTCTTAACTTCTACCCCATTATACTGCTATCTGCTTGTGAATGGAAAGGCACAATCCATTATATAAAAAAAGTTAATTGCTATATCAACAAAATCTTTCAAATTAAATATTTTGCTGCCATTATGTGGGGTTCTGATCACCCTTAAGGTGAAGAATAACAGGTAACAAAAGAGAATAAGATAATTTATGGACCTATTGATCTACGATGCCTTGCATGGTCTGTATAAAAGACGAATTAGCTCTCCCATGATTTTTCTAAACTTATGTGTTCACTTTCTCTCACTTTTTGTATATAGTCTAAGTTTCGTTCAGCGCACAATGATAGTATTTCAGGTTAAACCATTTATTCTTTTAAAATTAATGATCATTGTATTTTTTTGTAAAAATTTCAATGGCGTCAAACACTAACAGCGAATATTTTTATGCCTACTTGAACTTAAAATCGACAGTATTAACATTCACAACTTTGTGCACTGGGGGTTCAAAATCATACATTTCAGTCATGATCTATTAATTTCTTTAAAACTGTACCATCACGCCCCTGCCAGACTACTGGCAATGGACTCGCGATTCAACCTCCAGTAAGTGTTAGAGGAAGATAGTTTTGATTTTGTCTCCTAATTGAAAGGTACCTATTTTTTTTTAATGAACTATTTTAAGCACCTAGTGATTTAGGTAAAAATAGCAATACATCCCATCTAAGTTTGAGGTATATTTTCTGGAAACAAATTTTATCAGAAGAAAAACATTTTATGTCAGCCCTCTGGTCGATGTCTAATATGACAAATAGTAATTTCTGAATACATGCAGTCACTTGCATTTTTTATATTATTATTCTGTTTTGTTTTGTTTTTTCAACAGGTGCCAGAGCACAAGTCTGAGATGAAGAAATACCAGGGAGAAGAAAGGGGAATTCGAGCTTATGTCACAAAAAGCGTCCGTCTTCATTAGTTTCTGTTTGTATGAATGATAAGTGAACATGTAGTGTGTGAATAAGTGTGATTGATGCGAGTGGGATGAAAACTGCAGTTTGAGATTTGACAGGTTAATCATATATGAATTGAGAAATAAAATATTACAAACCAGATAAAATGTTCACCTTTAATCCATATTTAAGTTGATTCTGCCAATAAAATTGCAAAGTATACTGAGAAAATTAAGGTGGTTAATATTCAACTCTTGCATGTCATATTGCACTTCACAGAAATTTACTAAATGTATGCATACACCACAGTCCATTAGAGATAAGTAGTCTTTCAAAGCCATGGAGCGGGAGTTTATCCTGGTTTCTATAGTGTGGAACGGACAACAGCAATTGCTTGCTACCATTTGGATAGAACATTAGTCTATCGCAAAGTACTTTCCACTAGATCTTACAGACTCATTTACCCAATCACAGGGGGGAGGGGGGTCAGAAAAAAATCTCACTCCCATAGTGGGCGGTGAGGCACTATTACTGTCTTCTTTCCCCCTATATCTGTTTTCCAACATGCTTTCTGCCTTTGTCTTGGGATAAGATTACTTGGTTTTGTCATGGCCCTGGCCGGATACCCTGGCTTTGAGGGAGACAGTCAAATGTATAGTTAGAGTTTTGGGAAATGACATTTTTTTCCTTGTACATCATCTCTCTGTTACATACTGTTACAGTTTTTGTTATAAAATATATGTTGGTTTGTGAACTTTTGAGTGTGTCCCTCTTAGTGGGGACCTGTGCTTGTGTCTGGATGAGACTTTGGGTGATCTCAAACTGAGTACAATGGTGGAGTACTCTTAGAATCTACATCCGTTCGGCCTTTTGAACCCTTCCCCTTTGTCTTACTTTTTCTTTTATGCTTTCAGTTGTAAACCTAGAACATTTTTTATTATCCCATTTTCTTCCTTTTTACTGGCGCTGATATGTCCTAAATGTGTTGCATGCGCCGTAAAACCCTTGAAAACAAAACGAATAAAATAATCTCAACTGCACCCGGATTTGATCTCAGTCCCTTTGATTGTGAGGCAAATGCTCTACCAACTGAGCTATCAGGACCCCCATTAGAGATAAACCAGGGCAAAAGAATTTTCTTTTCCCAGATTTACTACCTCACCAAAATCAACTACTTGCACAGCATTGGATTTTGGCCTCATTCTGACTCTCAAATGTATTGTTGATAGCGGACAAACTCAAGATTAACGTGGTGTTTGAAACCCCATGTTTTGGAGTGTTGGATGGTGTTGATTGCAGAGTGTCCCTTTTACAGTTGGGCAAAGGTGGTGTAGCAATCAAGTTTAATTCCCCAAAACATAAGTTTTTGTTCTTAATTGTCTTATGTTACTTTTCGACTCATTACTTATTATTAACTCGAGTGGCTCTTTCACTCATCTGAATTATTAGTTTGAAACAACTTTTTTTTTCTGTTCTTTTTTTTGAGTGGTGTTGATTGCAGAATGTCCCTCTGACTGCCATGCTGTATCTGTCAGGTCCCAATTGTCCTCAGGACTTTTAAACTCGCTTCATTTCCTTTTATCTTTTGCAAGAGCTTTTCATCAAAGGATGAATCAAATAGAGTTGCTCTTTTACTAGACCTGTTCAAATGATGAAACGAGTAGTAGTAACTCTTTTAAAAGGGCTTTTTGAAGAAAAATTTAAACGGCAATAGTTCTTTTGCTTTTAAACAGAAAAACATTTTTTTTTAAATACATAAAACAAGAAATACTATGATTCAATTTTGTTTATTGCTTTTACTCAAAAATATTCTCATTTTAAAAACACACTTGTGGAATGCTGTACAAAAGTCATCATGATATGTCAATTTCCTTTGAGGGAACTTTTCCTTAAAATTGTCCAACTTCATCCAAAAGCTGTGAAAAAATGGAAAAGAAGCAAAAATGGACATTGTTGTAAAGTAACCATCTTATTGTATTGGCTACTGTTGCCAAAAAAAATAAAAGCTGAATGGAATTCAAACTTGCAATCAATACAAGGGAATCCATTGGTTTAACAATTGTGTTTGTTTTAATTCTTCTCATTACCACTATAAATTGCTAGAAATGGCCAAAAAATTAAATGTATGTCTTCAAAGTTATAAAGTCACGTGTGAGATTTTGTCAGATTTGTCTTTTGATAGATGATAAGCAGACTAGTCAAAAGGTACCTGACATTGTTTTCGGATGATGCTTAAAAAGAAAAGCAATCATGGCGGGCAAATAACAAATTCAGACCTGGGTTGGGTTCAGTGTTGTGAAATGTTTTAGAATAGGAACTGTGTTTTCAGTCCACCAGTGGACTGAAAACACAGCTGTGTATTCAGTCCACCGGAAATAAAAATATTTTAAAAGGACCAATTATCGTCTATACTTGCCTTAATCGATCGTGACGACTTTGATACTGAGCCTATTATAGGCATCATCAGAAATGGGCAGACATAACATTTATAGCAATATCATTTACAGTGTTTTATTTACTTTTGATTGAGAGTTGTTCGAAACCGTGAGCCTGAAATAGATCTCAATTCATGGAACCGATTTATCAAACATTGACGAGATTCTTACCGTGGCTGCGAGATAGCCATTGGACTGGCCAATTTGGCCAAAATTGTCCACACAGAGAATAATGTTTCTACAATTAATTTAAAATTAACATTTATATCTAATTTAAATTTTTCCTTGTCCTTTCGAATTTTTTGTGATTACCTAAACCGATGAATTTTCCAAGGAGATCAGAGTTCTAGTATTGCTTCCCCAAGTAAGGTTCTATTTTGTCACTTTTCACATCGATCACTGGCCTCGAGTACAGCTGTGCTTCGAGGCCTCCTCCTCTTCCCCCTCCACCCCGGGCAGTCTTGACTTTGTCTTCTTCCACAGACTTGCCAAATTGAAAACTTCAAATTTAGTAATTTTAATTTTGTATAAACAACCACATTATTATTATTATTATTATTATTATTATCATTTAAGTATTACTAAGAATTATAAATTCGTAATTTTCCATAAAATTTCATATTTGGCCATAAAATTTATCTAAAATTCGTAAAATTACGAAAAATATCGTAAGATTCGGCATGTATGGTATGCTTTCAAAATCATTCCTTGTCCTTTGAATTGTAGGGCTGGTCTATTGTTCATCGTCTATCATGTCTTGTAAAACTATAATTTTTTTGACTGGTATCCCATTTTTTCCTTTCTACTAGCCCTAAAATGACCTCAGTGTTCTATAACTATAAGCGCCATCAAACCTTTAAAACCAAAAGAGTCCTTAAAAGAATCATCTTCCTTACTGCTCACGCCGATATTGTCTACACCAAAAGTGTTCCAAGCTGTAACCTTATAAATAAGGATAGGAACCAAAATAAAATATAAAACCCCTCTCTCTCTCTCTCTCTCTCTCTCTCTCTCTCTCTCTCTCTCTCTCTCTCTCTCTCTCTCTCTCTCTCTCACACACACACACACACACTCTCTATCTATTTATACTCTATCTCT
The DNA here is from genome assembly GCF_034508935.2 of Berghia stephanieae. Classification (NCBI taxonomy): domain Eukaryota; kingdom Metazoa; phylum Mollusca; class Gastropoda; order Nudibranchia; family Aeolidiidae; genus Berghia; species Berghia stephanieae. Next base: position 36,932,152 of record NC_088364.1, on the reverse strand, counting down.
CTCTATATATCTAATCTATCCCACCACCTACCCCCTTCTCTCCCTTAAACACATTCAAGACCCTATAACTATAAAAGTGTTCTCTCTTTTTCTTTTATCTTTTTAAAAATTTATTTGGGTTGGTTTTGTTTTGTTTGTTCGTTTTTCTCCGGATTCATATTGCTACGTACAAGAAATACACAAGGCAATACATTTTGACGCCTCACTGTGTTCTAAATTAAAATGATAATCTTAAAAGTGAGTAAAAGTAAATAAATTTTAAAAAAATAAAGGTCGATCACACTTCACAAGTCATCAGGAATGGCGTCAACGTGTTGAACTTGAAAATTAAGAAAACTCTGATCTCCTTGGAAAACTCATCGGTTTTGATAATCATACAAATTCTAATGGACTAGGAAACATTAAAAATAGATATAAATGTTAATTTTAAATTAATTATAAAAAATTATTCTCTGTGTGGCCAATTTTGGTCAAATTGACCAGGCCAATGGCTATCTGGCAACCATGGTAAAAATTTGTCTATTTCAGGCTCCCGATTTTGAACAACTCTCAATCAAGACTTTTCGAGAGTAAATAAAATGCTGTAAATGATATTATTAAGCCGTCAAATTGTCATAAATGTTATGCTTGTCCACTTCTGATGATGCCTAACCTACAATAGGCTCAGTATCAATGTCGTCATTATCGATTAATGTAACAAGTATAGATGATAATTGGTCCTTTTTAAATATTTTTATTTCCGGTGGACTAAATACACAGCTGTGTTTTCAGTCCACTGGTGGACTGAAAACACAGTTCCTTTAGAATAACCTTTTTTTTAAAATTCATGATATCATCAAACACCTAAACAAAACTGGACTTTAGAATGTTATAAAATGTAAAATATCTCACATCATAATTTTCTCCCTGTGAAATTGTCTGGGGATCTTGCAACACTACAGTTACAGACTCATTCTGTTGAATGATTCTTCCGAAGCCAAGATTAAAACCTCTATTGCAATCTGGAAAAAATAAATAAAAGCATCAGTTATATTATGGCCTATGCATCGTATATGGTCCGTCAAAGTATCCTCCTCAGTAGACACTCCTATCCCTCATTTCTCTTTCCATCACAAAGTTTTAAACAGGTACAAAACAAAATAAATATGTTCAGTGTGTTTTTTTGAAATTATTGACACATTTCAGATTTGAATAACTCAAAAGCTATGTAAGATTTCATCAAACGGTTTTTGTCATAGGTGCAGAATTTATTTAAGTTTTGATTGATATAAGTTTTAACACTGTGCGCCATTTGGTAACTGAGTTATGATGCCGTGAGTAGAAAAGTGTAATTTTGAAATAAATCGTAATTTACAGTGTATTTGTTTTTAATCATTGACACATTTCAGGTTTGATTACCTCAAGAACAGCTACAATGACATCAATTTGGTTTTCAACATATTGCTTCAAATTCATTAAAGATTTTTCTGACAGTTTACTGGTGATTGTGTGTTTGGGTAATTGTCCGATCCACGTTATCATGTCCCTTTTGAATGACAAGCCCCAAGTGTATCTCCAGTTCGTCCCATATCTTTTGCGGCATTAGTAATGTGACAGAGCGAACGGATTCTCTTATTTTTGTCTTCAGGTGACGTCATACACAAAAGAATTTTACAGTGTCAAGGCAATATTCCAAGTTGACATCCTTAGATTGACATGTTAAATGAAATAAACTTTCGAGAATCATGTCGGACAAAACCAAAATAAATCGAGATTCATGTCAAAATTACCTTTCTACTGATGCCGTCATAACTCAGCTACCAAAGGACGCATAGTGTTAAAAGTTATATCAATCAAAACCTGAATAAATTCTACACATATGGCAAAAAACCGTTTGATGAAATCTTACATAGCTCTCGAGTTATTCAAACCTGAAATGTGTCATTAATAAAAATAAAAAAAACACACTGTACATGTTTATAATATGTTGAATTTCCAGACTCATTACGCTCAATGTGCTTTACAGTTAAGTAAATTATAAAAACTGCTATGTTGACACCAAAAACACTAGTTCACTCTAGGACTGTTGCATACTTTACAGCTGCAATCTGAGTTCCATGAATAATGTTCCCATGTCTATACATAAATTATGATTTCACTTGGACTTCCTGAGACATCCTGGCTTAAGGATGAACAGATGCATGCCATCAATGTCACTCTACATTGTAGGTTAGATGTTGAAACTGAACCCAATATACTTAATGCACATAAAATATAAACAGAAAAACAGACTGGGTTGATTATTTTTTTTGATGAACACAGTTTCGATCAAAGGAGACAGAATCCATCACTTAAGAGCAGTGCCAAACACCTGTATTTAATGTACTTCGTGCAGATAATGTGATAAGCGATCGTTATGTTTTGTTTTGGTTTGTTTGGTTTTTAATATCATAATTTCAAATGAGTATGGCCACATTAAATCATGCTGACTTCTCAAGATCCTAATATTAATAGTAGATTAATTACAATTAATGAAGTTGAATTAATCTGTAAATAAATGAACAAACAAATATATAATTCCTTTCGTCCAATTGATCCCACCGCCCCACCCCCAACAAAAAAATATGTTGCAATTATAACCACTTACCACTCTCTCTATAAAAACTGCTTTCCTCAATATTCTGGACATTTTGAGTGAGACTACCTTGTTCCATCTGAAAACAACATTAACGATTTCATATTTAATTGCAGAAAATCAAATCCAACAATAAGTATGAAAAACAAATACTCAATTGACCAAGGTTTTGTAATGTTTTTTAATGTTTATTTATATATTTTCCTTTAAAGTGTTTCCTCTGGTATTCCTATAGTTTCAATTGGTAAACCAATCATCACAAAGGGGACAGGTCATGATTTTGTTTTCATTGAATTTACAGGGAAATTGTTTTAAAACAAGATTCCAATATGAATAAAAGAGGGAAAAAAATTATTTGATTGCATGTCCATTCAAGTGAACTTAAGATGCACTTTACTCAGATCTGCTCTGTAGATTAAGTATGTAATGATAATAATAATTATCAATAGCTGAAGTAAATGAATGAGTATGATAATTACTCTCATTCTGTTCTTAATCTACTGCATCATTCTTTTCTTTCCTGTTTTTATTATTCTTCAGTTTTGTTACATGTTCATTCATATGAATAATAATAATAATAATAATCATAATAATAATAAACAATTTGGTGTGATTCCTAGATTTGCAACATCATTTGATTTTATCATAGTGATAATGTGCTAATGAAATTTATTTGACTTACCACATTTGATACATTAACTGTCAAAAGTGGATCTGAAATTATATAAAATATAGTAAGATTGAAAATAAGAATGAAATTATTTATTATTATTATTATTATTATTATTATTATTATTATTATTTATTATTAATATATATTATTATTATGTAGTATGTAGTAGTAGTAGTAGTAGTAGTAGTAGTATTAGTAGTAGTAGTAGTAGTAGTAGTAGTAGTAGTAGTAGTAGGAGGAGGAGGAGGAGGAGGAGGAGGAGGTGGAGTACCACTTGTAGAAGTAAACGAATTGGCGGTAGTATATTGTATATTATTGTTGCGCATACTATGACCTTTTTAAAATAAAAAAGAGAATGAAATCATTTCCTGGCTTGTGTGAAAGTGAAAGGAAAAGTTAGGGAGCAGGTCATGTGGAAAGGGCAAATCGAGACCCACTTTCAACACCTTTTTTTTTTTCTCCGAGCATTATACTTAACCCTTTTTGCTTATTTTGCAAAGTCATACTGTCATATTCTTATAAATCTGTATTGGGTTATACTGTGGTATTTTTTACATATCTCTTCTTTTTTTTTAATGGGGGGTGGGGGGGGGGGGGGCACGATCTCATGTAAGAATAAAAAATCTGAAAAGATGTGAATGCCAGTAATGCCGTTCAAAGCAGGAAATATAAAATTACAAGAGTATATCGACCAGAGACAAAATCAGACTTACTCAGTGGAGAGAAATGCTAATTTTTTCGTACATATTTTCTTTCTGATTTTTCTAACATTGTATCATACAGGCCTCGATTGCATTCTAAGAGGACCTTGATGATTGTTTATTACATGGGTTCTCTTGTTTTATAAATTTGGCTTCAAAGTTCACCATGCGTTAGTTTCACAAAATTCACAAGAGTGCTGTCTACAATCGTTTTAGGGTAGAGGAGTCGTGA
>NC_088364.1:36915432-36920432 GCF_034508935.2 Berghia stephanieae | reverse complement strand
ACGGTAGGTCTAGAGACTGCGAGAGACCCGACTGACCTGTCCGCCATCTTGAACATACATACATACATACATACATATTGTATGAGTAGAAGGATGATAAATAAATGAATAGAAAAGAGAGGAAGAAAATTAAAGTCAAACCGCGTTATACTGGCAACCTGAACATCGATTTAACAATGAACACGAATTGTATTAAACCACGACAAATCTATACAATCTACCACCTCCTGTTTAAACTGCCGTTTTTGACATGGTCCCTGAATGTTTATGCGTACATACCTAAATACATCTTATACCCGTAGCCGATGTGCATGTTGTGAATTTAAACAGAGAAAATTAAATTAATATTCATTTTTGAGACTTACACTATTGCGTTGACTGTTGATCTTCTGTGTTCTTCTTCCTGAGATAAAAAAAGGTAAAAAATAAATAAAAAATAAAAATATAAATAAATATATTAACCCTCTCCATACTAACCACAGGAAAATCGTCACACTCGTTACGATTCAATCAGCACTTTTATCATTCAGATTTCTTTAATAAATCACACAATTTAAAGACAAATGTTTTATTATAGCTATAAATACGTGACACTGTGTTGTAGAGTTCACTTTGCTGATCAATATTATGCAAAGAATGTAGCCTATTTGTTGCTTTTCTGTATGAGTAAGAAAATTCTATTTTTGTGTTGGGTGGGAGTGAAATTTTGGGGAAAATTCTGAAAATGGCTGGTAAGGAAAGGGTTAATAGAAACAAGTGACGTAACCACTGTGGAGAACCAATAAAAAGACAACGCCGTGTGTGTCTCAATTTGTAAAATAAGTACCTGGTAATAGCACTGTTTTCCGTCGAAAAAAATATTGTAATATTATGCCATTACCAGTATTATGTCTCGTCCAACATATTAAGTATTGCGGTTGGCTTGATATGTCTTTAAAAGCACGTTAGACACATTTATTGGATATATAAGAATATATCGGTTTTGTTTTGTTAAATTTTGATTTACAATGCAAACTCGATTTCTAAAAATGTCTCCAACAAACAAACAAAATAAAACTATGACTTCATTAAATATTGTTGCTTTGGTTTTTTTGGCTTCACGGATTATCTATACTTTATTAAAAAAAAATATACTGTTGCGTAATCGTAGACATAGCTAGAAATAAAATACATGTGCGTAATAAGCAAAATAAAATGGAATTTGTGTTCCGAGATTCCAAGTCAATTTAAAAAGCTGGGTGGCAAACCCAATTAATTATGGGCTGAATGTTGTATTGAAAATCTTTTTAAAATGACGCAAAATAGTATTCATTACAATAATGTTAAACTAGGCCCATAATTGCGTTGGATGTCAAACCTGCATATGTGTACACTTCGGTGTACACTATTGTGTACACTTTTTCGGTGGAAAAAGTTTGATAAGATATCTACATTATGAATGCTGATTTGCTTTTTTTTCCCTAAAGGATGCTGGAACACCGTCATCCAAAAATGTATCTGCATGCTAATTTGTAGATTTGGAGGCTTTATATACTAGACACATATAATTAGTGAAGATCAAGTCACTATCTGACTTATGGCAGAACAGAAAAAATCTTAACATATTATAATATGCATACGATTGAAAATACGAGTATGCGCCCAACGGGATTATCAAGACGCTGATACTACAAAGATGCGCACTATACCAACCATCATTAAAATAAATAAATAAATAAATAAAAATCCACAACCATTTGGCCTCACTCAATCAGTGGCCTTCGTAATGACCAAAAAATTACGCCACAAAAGAAGACGAAAGTAAACGTGCGTTGTTAGAAGTGCTCAAGGAAACAAATGATTCCATTGGCTGAGCTATTGATTGCAACTCACAATTAACCTTTTCCCGTGATCTTCGTCTTCTTTTATGACGAATTGTTTTTGGTTAGTTTCAGGCTTTTAGTTAACGAAGGCACGTCCAATCCCACAGCAGACCATACTATGATATGTTACCCATCATATTATTCTAGTTTTATTTCGGAACGAACTAGATTAACAAAACTGAGTTGAAAGCAAACATTATCAGGATAAGGGAATTTTGGTTTTATGGAGATCACGAAATCAAACTTACTGACACATTAAGGAGCAGGCACTGATGTTAGATAAAGATCTGAAAAAGTGTGTATGAAACACAGAGAGAAAACACAAGACAAAAAAAATCCCTGGAAAATCAGGCTGCCTCGTGAAGATTATAGGCATTATATATCGTCTGAATTATTGGGTAACCTCTGTGGTGTACCTAATGGTACCACGTCTGACCGGTAATCAGTAGTGCGGGGCGGTCCTTGGCAAGCTTAAGGACCACGGTCCTACGGTCCTTGGGAAATGAAGACCGCAAGGACCGGTCTCTAGACCGGTCCGTTCATTCTTGAACCGTTAAAGACCGCTACACGATGAAAACCGTGGCCTACAGGAGTAAAACACACGGAGTAGTCACACTCATTTCAAATTGTAACCTAATTAGAGAAGAGCGGTGATGCCTTCTTTATTTGCTCACCGTACTTCATTGTTACTTCGATAATTTAATAAAATTTGAAATTTATCCCCATTAACGGAGATAATGGCATCGCCCAAGGCGTTGATCGAGTTGTTCGTGGCGTTGATACACACACGCAACTCCTACCCCTCCCCTCCCCCCCCCCCCCACACACACACACACATTAGAGGGCAGCGAGCATTGAAGAGTAAGAGAGAGGACGTGAAGTTATAATAAGAGGGGGTGGATGAGGTGATAAGAGGGGTCGATGGTGACTTTTCGCCAGATCTAACAAACTCAGCTACCCATTCATTGCTGAGTAGACAGGGATTCAGAAAAAAATCGACTGCACCCGGATCGATCTCTCGCCCTTTGCGTATAAAGAGAGTGCTCTATCAACTGAGCTATCGGGGTCCCCAAATATTCTATTGGACCTTTTAAAAATACAGAGGTTATAACTGTTTTTTTTGGACGGAAGAAACTAATGAAACTCATATTACTTGATTAGTTAAAACACCAAACGAAATTTTAATATTATTGTATTATTTTAAATGACAACAATGCGATAGAAAGGAGTGGCGACAAGAGATGGACAAAAGAAAACAAAAAATCAGACTTGCAACTTGCTAGGTTCGACACACACACACACACACACACACACACACACACACATCTTTAGTAGTCACATACATTTCAAACAATAACCCATTAGAGAAGAGGGGTCATGCCTTCATCATAGATCATTGTCATTGCGATCATTATGGTGTAGTAAATTTTGAAATTTACCCCGTATAATGGAATCGTCCAAGGCGTGCGCCTCCTGTTCCCCCCATCTCACACACGAAAGGGCGGTTTGCGGAGTGGAGGGAGGTGGTCGTCTGCCTCTATGGTCGTCTGTGTCGTTTAGTGTATGGCAAAGGGGGGTGGGTGCGATTAATTAAGTGGGATGGGTGGTGATTGGTGGAAGATAGGCAAAGGACCGAGGCAACGAATCGCTGGGGAAGTAGTATGGCGCGAGACCGTTGAAAGGTGATAAGAAGTGAGGACCGCCGGCGGTCTTCCTCTTTGGGACTGGACCACGGTTCACAGCTAAAAGACCGTGGGACCGGTCCTCGGTCCGGTCCTCAGCGCGGCACTAGTAATCAGGTGGTCTGAGTCGAAGCAGGCTCATTTTTTGGAATGTTTTTTTTTTCTTTCTTGTATATTCATGATTATTTTTGTCATTAATTTATCATTGTACTATGAACTTTGTACATTTATGATTCATTTCGATTTTACATTGCCGTATTGATACATTTTTCCTGACATTCAAAGTTGTGTAAAACTGTCTGTGAACGATATAATGCAGGCTATATGAGATTCTGTAATTATAATTGTATAAGGCATTTAAAGGATAGTTTCTATTAAGCCTTTAGTAAGATAAGATAAGATAAGATATTCTCTCTTGCTTTTTCTAGCACTATTTCATACACTGTTTCAGATCTTTCACAAAACAAAGTCTTCTTAACAGTTACAGAATTGTTTATTCTACTCAAATTCTATAAGTAAAGCTGAAAGTTCGGTGTGCCCACCGTTTGCAGACGATTGGTTGCATATTGTTGATAAAGAAAATAGCGCATTCCTATTCCAAAAGACAGATATCCCGCCTGATATCATCATTACCCATCATCATCATCATCATCATCATCATCACCATCATCATCATCATCATCATCATCATCATCATCATCATCATCATCATCATCATCATCATCATCATCATCCATATTATTATTATTATCATTATTATTATTATTATTATTATTATTATTATTATTATTATTATTATTATTATTATTATTATTATTATTATTATTATTATTATTATTATTGTTATTATTATCATTACTGGTGGAGAAACCTCAATCTTTGCGGAGAAATAAAGGCTATTTGGAACAGGCGGTCATTTATTATACTTCAGAAGGCCTATTGTATTTTTAGATTTGCCGGTAATTCTATGCTCGATAAATTTAACATTGGCTTACAGAACAATTTTGATCCCCAACCTTATCTTTTAAGGAATCGATTGGAAAGATAGTCATTACTTGATGGTCTCAAGAGATATTTAAAGTTACGTCATCATTTTTTTTTGTTCGGATGAGATGATTATTATCTACTTGATAGTATCAAGAGAGATTTACAATCGTGTCATCAATTTGTCAATTTGCATTGTAGCTAGACATGCTAGATTTTATTGCGTAGAATAAATTATACTCGCAGTTGTTCTGAGTGGGAAAGCGCTTGTTGGTATCATTTTGGATCTTTCACTATTCTGACAATGTTTATTTTTTGCGTGTTGTTTGATTGATTTCTGTGCCACAATGTATGCAGATTAAATTTGAAACATGTTTTGACGAGTTTATCCGTCATTGATCGGAGCTTGCCACCATATTATGGTCTTGCATATGTACTGGCCTTTTTATGTCGCTGTGGACAAGGTATATAG
>NC_088364.1:36877932-36912932 GCF_034508935.2 Berghia stephanieae | reverse complement strand
GGCATGCGTAAACTAGGGGTTGTCTGCCTTTTTCTTTTCATCTGGAAAAACAAAAAAACAAAAATAAGAGATAACTTCTTTGTCCTCTCATCCTCCTTGCAACGATAGAAAATGTGACTCTCCAATTGTTTAACATTGGGGTCTGAATAATTGCCTGTATTTGCATTTCCCCACACTAAAGGCAACTGCAATTTTAATCTAATCAAAAAAATGTCAATATTCACATCTATGTGTCAAGCGATAAACTCCTCGCAAATGGTACACGGTACTGTAACTATAACATTAATTGTATTTCTTGACAGATGCAAACAACTCATAATGCAATACGCACTAATGTCCGAAATTCTCACTCTTTCCTACCCGAACAGGGGGAGAAAAGCGATGGTATTTGAATGTTCAACATGAATTCACACGTGTATTGGGTAAATTTTTCTTTAAATAATGTTAATCTCCTGAAACTGAGGTCACCTATAAGCCACATAATTGGCTGGCTGTTTATTTAAGGCAGCATGAATCGAAAACGCATTCTCTCATCGTACTCAAGTGTAAAATGAGAACCCGGTCGGAAAGAGTGTTGTCTGTGTCGGAGAAAAATGTCATGTCGCCCAACAGCATCATGTCTCTTCTTTCATGCTGCTATTGGCTTTGGACCACTTTCAAGTGCCTTGAGCACACTGAATGGATATTGCGCTTCAACGATGTTCTAGTGGTTTTTTTTTTTTCCTTTTCTTTAGAATGTGTGTATATTATTGTGTGTCAGGGTTGGAAAGGGGGGGGGGTGTGTGGTTTGAATTTGAAAGATGTGTACTCACGTAATTAGTATTTACGATGGGCCTATGTAAAAGTGGTCCATTTATCGACCTTCCTCTACTCTAAAACAAACTTTTATATCACCCGATCCCTGCAGTTGTCCATGGATCCTATCAGCTTATCGGTGCGGTATGGATCGTGGTACACGTCAGTGCATTGAGATTTGTGAAATCATGTTTAAGAACATGACAGCGGCAATTAGACAGTCATATAACATTTACCCTTTGAATATCAACGGTGATAATCGTCAAAATTTAATCGAATGAATAGAAAATCCAACTTCATTATATGCTAAAATTTATTATGAAAAGTAGTATCTGTTAAATTTGGAAACTATAGGACGGCACAAAGCAACTTCGCTCAATAGACCGACCGCCAGTGTTTTCACAGTGTTTCAATGTTTTCAGACCATATAGATGTACTGTCCGCATCAAGAGGCCATCGGGCGTGTATCTTTGATGATATCTTTTATTGTGTTTACTTCGGGAGAGATTGTCAGAACAGAAACTACTCTCTTTTTTTAATCCCTCATCCTTTTGGTCTGTCACAAGCATGTTTTCTTTACTATGTCTATGTCTGATAATTCACGCTTATGACTCAAATTATAATTATCTATCGACATTTATGACTTTGACATAAGCAATTCACGGTGAATAGTATCATCATTATTTTATCCACAATTGTGGACGCTGAAATTCTTGCAAGACTACCTTTATATCGTTATATCCAATGATGACTTGTGCGCTAGATTTATCAGTATGCTGACTTCTGAACAAGCGTTACCCGTACAACTATGACAAAAATATTATATACAACCCTCCTTCCATCTCCTTTTCAACGACATCCGCATCCTCCTACTCTTTGTAATTCTTCTTCTTCTTCTCCTCCTCTTCCTTCTCCATCACAACCTCCTCCTCCTTCTTCTTCTTCTTCTTCTTCTCTCTTCTCTTCTTCTTCTCTCCTTCTTCTTCCTTCTTCTTCTTCTCTTCTTCTTCTTCTTCTTCTTCTTCTCTTCTTCTTCTTCTTCTTCTTCTTCTTCTTCTTCTTCTTCTTCTTCTTCTTCTTCTTCTTCTTCTTCTTCTTCTTCTTCTTCATAGTTGTCGATCGACAACACAACCAGAGCAAGGCAACTGAAATTTGATTGTGAGTGCCTGTTACAACGCGTGTAGATACAGGAAAGTCCGTTCCAGAGCAATCTGTAGCCAAAGACATACGGAAGTCGTGTACAGAAAGTGCTTTCGAAAAGGCTAAATCAGTCAGTTTTTAATTCTCCGGGTTCTTATCGAAACAAAACAAAACGATAAAACAATCATTTCTCAAAAGAGGGTATCCATTTATTGACACCAGATCAAAGGAGTCAGGGTCAGAATCTCAAGGAAATTCTTTGCAAAATTTGATAGGGAGCACAGCTGATTTCTTGATCGATTTGTTACAGATAGTGCAAAAATAGGTTTGCACATGGGATCATGACACTGCTGCATGGTAGCCGATTCTCACACTACTATGTTATGATGATCTATCCAGGCCTCAAACCCATCTTCGCAATCGTGTACGGTCGTGAACCCTCCCGGAAACTTCGTCACAACGCAACGTTCAACTAGATGCTCTGCGGTTTCGGGATCTTGACCACAACGGTTACATGTTGAACAGGCGGCAAGTCCTCACTGCTGAAGGTAGTGTACCGTGAGACAGATACTCGTCCGAAGTCGGTTCGCTGCCACCCAATGTCTCCTCTTGCTGGTGGAAAAGCCTGGCAACGCCTCCCCCTAGTTTCTAGGAGTCAATATCCCCGCCCCCACGAGGGATTGAACTCGTACAAATTGATTCCCATCTCGTATAGTATATGCAGCACTGTCCGAAGGCAAGGAAGCCAGGTACAATGGCTGCCGGGGCTTATTTCGGCTCGAAACAGGGACACCGTCAATTATGCGCATGAGAAGGGTCTCCCCATTCCCTCTCTTTTTGATCTTATTAAGCCAGTTGTTTGTAATCGTCTCCTGCTGGACATCTGTTGCCAGCGTTCCCGACACTATATGCAAGGACTTGCGAAGTTTTAAATCGACCTTCTAATAGTTCTTGCTTCTACCCCACAATGCAGCGCAATATTCCGCGGCGGGGTAGCATAGTGCCAGGGCGAAAGTCCCCAGAAGCGCTTGATTAGTACCCCAAGTTGTTCCCGCCAGCTTCCTCAGAAGAAAGTTGCGTTTCTCTATCTTACGGGCAACTCCTTAGAGATGGCCCCGATAGGTAAGGCTGTGGTCCAGCGTGGCTCCCACGTACTTCGGATTCGGCTCATATGGGAGAAGCTGGTCCCCGACGAGGACGTTCAGTTTACAGGTGGACCAGCCACTGCATAGGTGGTATGCTGTGGCCACGGTTTTTGAAGTGTTCATCTTCAGGTACCATTTGTCAAAGTAAGATTGCGGCGGTGTGTGTGGGGGGGGGGGGGGGGGGGGGGGGGGGGGGGGAGGGGTTGTAAGGGCTGATGACAGAGACAAGTTGAACAAACTAAAGTCATCTCCCCGAATAAAAATTTTTAAAAATGTAAATTTGTGTTTAGGGTCAGGACGTGATCTTTTTAGTTCAAATTCCGTCACCTTGTCTGTCTCGCTGAGGCACTAAATACAATAGCTTTTATTATAATATAGCATAAATTTATTTTAAAATTATGAGAAATAGGTCATCACCTCTACTTTATTTACTTTTAATTATACCTTTTACTTTTTATCAACGTCTGTCCCATATGAACATGTTTTTAATGTCTCTGGAAGAAAAAAAAATCATAAATAGAGAAAACTTCCTACAGTAAAAAATGCCACGGTCAGTTACGATACTAAGCCCATTTTGTATTGCGGTAAATATAAACTATTTTAACCGGCATTCGTCACATTCTATTTATAGATGTGACTTATCGCTCTTTTTTCTTTTGTCTAAGGTTCGCGTGGGAAAAGGGCCTTCAATAAAAAGCCCATTTCGATAAAATGATACCACCACCCGATGGCGTATACTATGGTATATACTATGGAGCACAAGGCGGTAATGATTGGTTGATTAGACTGAATCACAGAGTGTAATTACCGCGTAGATATCGTTGGTTGGGAAAGAAATATAATGAAAAATGGATGCATTTCCTAACTGAGACTTACTAGGGATCGAGCCAGAGAGTAGAAGGTGGCTGAGGCCCATTTATCTGTTAAAGAGTTACGCGGGTAAGTGTCAATGGTATGACCTTAAGTACTATGTGAACGGCGAGTATTTCCAATTTACGGCACGGTGTGTATGCAAATCACGGAATGCTGCTCGTGAGATCGCTACTTCGGCTGAGGGTGGCTTCAATGCCAGTGATAATTTATGACTTAAAATGTTTCAAGTTATACTCTAATAGTCAGTTACTCAGGACTGCTAAGAAGACAACTAACTAAGACGATAATATAAAAACGACGTGGTGAAGAAGGGAGATATATAATACAGGGAAGATAAACACTATATACCATACTCCATTTTATATTCTGTTAAATTATTAACCTAACCAAAACGGACTTAATAGCCAACATTTAAAATAACACAAAACAAAACAGAAGAAGAAGTAGAAGAAGAAGAAGAAGAAGAAGAAGAAGAAGAAGAAGAAGAAGAAGAAGAAGAAGAAGAAGAAGAAGAAGAAGAAGAAGAAGAAGAAGAAGAAGAAGAAGAAGAAGAGGAGGAGGAGAAAGAGAAGAAGAAGAAGAAGAAGAAGAAGAAGAAGAAGAAGAAGAAGAAGAAGAAGAAGAAGAAGAAGAAGAAGAAGAAGAAGAAGAAGAGGAGGAGGAGGAGGATGAAGAAGAGGAGGAAGAGGAGGAGGAGGAGAAGAAGAAGAAGAAGAAGAAGAAGAAGAAGAAGAAGAAGAAGAAGAAGAAGAAGAAGAAGAAGAAGAAGAAGAAGAAGAAGAAGAAAAGCATTAAACATTCTTTAAAAAGTTCATCAATAAAAATGCTTTTGGATCAATTTGAAATGGCACTGTGCTGCTCCAGACTTTTTCCAGTAATGACACAAATGTAGTTGTTCCACCACAAGTTGTTGGTGATGCCAATGCATTCTGTGTAATTGACTTTTGCTTGTGGATGGAATAGTAATCGATTTTCTATCATGGTTTTACGGCATTAGAATATCTGATATAATTTTGGGATGCCGCAGTGTTGTGAATATTATTTTGAAACAATTTGAGTTTACAGATTTGCCAAAACTGTTCAGATCTCTCAACATGCCATACTCCCTAATAATCTCTCTATTCTTGTATCCGTCCAAAGGATGCTTCGTGAAATTCTAATTTTGGATATTTCTTTATCGAGTTGATTTTTAACAATGGCTGATTGATTAGGCAATTATGTAGAATTGCCGATTGACTGATAATAAGAGAGCAATGATGACAAAAGACTATTGTTAGTGACATACGTAAGTAGTCATTCGGAGCTATTGGGCTCATGGAGCCGGAGTTTATCCCGGTTTCTAGAGCGTGAAACGGACAATAGCAATTGCTTGCTATCCTTTGGGGGCGGAAAAAATAGACTGCATCCGGGATCGATCTAGGTCCCTTTTCGTGTGAAGCGTGTGTTCTACCAACTGAGCTATCGGGACCCCCGACATAAATAACAAATGAGGAAAATATTTTACTATAGCTGTCAAAATCTCAGAGGTCTCATAAATGCATCACGTAAATGAGTCGTATTATCACAGAACTGACATGTTGTCCGTCAAACAGGCTCCTTCTAAAACAATCTGGTAAAATATGGTTACATCTACTCACGGAATGAGTCATCCTCATTGACTTACCATAATGTAGAATACCACCTATAATAAAAGACGATATCCCAACCAATAATAATAATAATAATAATAATAATAATAATAATAATAATAATAATAATAATAATAATAATAAATATATAATAATACTTTATTGCATCCCAAAAAGGAAATTTTTTGTACAGACGTGTTATAATTTACACAATAAGATAAAAATACAATGGAAATAGGATGTATATATATTTTTTTAAAAAGGAGCAGCTCTATAACCAGAGCTGCACTTTATAATATGAATAATTTCAACACTGTATAATAGTTAAAACTGTCACTATAAATTGAAAATTGAAAAGATTGCAAAACAAATAAATTAATAAATTAATATTTATATTTTTTAAAAGTAAAAATGAGAAATTATTATATAAAATGATTATTGCTTGTTGTTATAAAGCCTAATACTGGACGGCAGAAAAGATTTTCGGTGTCTCTCTGTTTTCGTTGAAATAGAGAAAGGGCGACCACTTCTTTCTGACATAATAATTGATGGTCTTAGTGGATGATACTGGTCATTTAATATTTTAGTTATTTTATTTATACAAAATTTCTCGTATAAAAGATCTACATCGTCAACATCATTTATATAGCGTTTAATGGATTTTTTAATATTTGAATTTATTTTGTTCCTTTCCACTGCTAAGCAATTGCCTCCCCAAGCTGTTATACAAAATGACAAAACACTTTCAATTACTGCTCTATAAAATAATGTGCAGAGGGTTTTTATCTATTCTAAACTGAGAGAGTTTTGATAAAAAATATGTACGTCTGCACATCTTATGCTTAATTATTTTCAAGTGTTCATCCCACTTGAGCCTGTCATCAATAGTTACACCAAGGTATTTGTAGTGAGGAACTCGCTGGACGAATTGGTCCTTTAATTTTAACGGTTCTATCGATTCCTTCACTCTCCTAAAGTCAATCACGAGCTCCTTTGGCTTGCTTATGTTAAGCTCTAGGTGGTGGGCATCACACCAAGACACAAATCTATCAATTTCTTGCCTATAAGCCACTTCGTTGCCATTTGTTATGAGGCCTTGAAGAGCGGTGTCATCTGCAAACTTTATTAAAGGTACACTCAGGTTTTGACTTCTACAGTCATTCGTGTATATTGTGAATAATACAGGGGACAATACACAACCTTGAGGAGCACCAGTATTTGTAGTTATACAGGAAGATTTGCTTTGTCCTAATTAAAACATACTGTGCTCTCTCCGTAAGAAATTCGAGCACCCAAGCAATTATATACTTGCTTAAATTCAGACTAGTCAATTTTTGAACAACCAACTGAGGTTGCATTGTATTGAACGCTGAATAAAAATCCGCAAAAAGCAATCTGCAATAGCTCCTAGCGTGATCTAGATGCCTGTAGATGTTGTTTGTAAACAGCAAAATGGCATCCTCTACGCCACGTCCTGGTTTGTAAGCAAATTGATGACTATCACTCAATGGCATAAACTGATTCCTAATTTTAACAAGAACAAGTTTTTCTAAAGATTTCATGACTATTGAAGTCAGTGCAACAGGTCTGAGATCGTTCATAGTTTCAAGTTTTTCTTTTTTTGGAACAGGAATAATTTTTGAAGTTTTCCAAATTTCAGGGATCGAAACGCATTGGAGGGACCAGTTAAAAATATGTTATAAATGGGGGAAAGCTGATGGGCACATTCTTTTAATAATTTTCCTTTCAATCCATCCGGCCCAGCAGCCTTCCTCTCGTTTAGTTTCGAAAATACGAATCTCGTTTCTTCTTCACTGACCTCAATAGTCATTTCATCTTCCAAAGCCCTGTCTAATTTATGTTTTTCATTTTCAATATCAAATTTGTTTGCTGTGTCGAAACGTGAATAAAATTTATTTAGAGTTTCAATTTCGATGTCTTCTGATATAATCGTGGGCTTTGGATTATAGTTAACAGCAGTTTTAAGCCCCCGCCACGTGTCCCGTATATCCCCAGAAGAAAAGCATTTTTCAATTTTATTTTTGTACTTGTCTCTACAACTAGATATTACTCTCTTTAACCAAAGAACCAAACAATGTAGACCGCCCTGGATCGACACCGGAACCAGAGGATTTTAAGAGAGAAAAAACGACAATGTAAACTAGCAAAACAAAACAAACAAAAAAAGAATCGCCCAAAAAATATACAGGCAGTTATGTCAATTCAACCTACCTGAATAATATGCAACATCAAACGATAATGGTCTTACATCAGTAGCAGAAAAACAGAGAATATGTATGCTGCCCCCTCCCCCCCCCCCCCCCCCCCCCCCGTCCCCACTGAAAAATAATCATGGCTTATTTACTCCAGACCCAGAGAAAAAAATCCAACATATTAAACCTACAATTTGCCTCTGTGTTTTCAGACGCATTTGAAAATGTCAATGGGACACTCACAGAAGAGACATTGAAACAAATGGATACAAGTATGGTCTCTGAGCAAGGATTCAAGTGCAGATCAATTAAATAAAGTGGCAGAAAATGTAGTCCGGATCTGGCAAGCGATCCACTGAGACAACTGGAAGGGAACGTCTCCTGCCCCATATAACTGAAGAAACCTTAGCACCGCCACCAGTCGCACCTAAGATAAGCACCATTACAAAGAAAATGAATAGTTTGTGATACGGGATGAAAATTAAATAGCCATAGCCTACATTTAATGAATCAAAACCAGTACTATTATTCTTTGGCTAATTATGTGTTAACTTGTTATTGTATGAGGCAATTCTGTTGATTTATATCAAAGTACTTCTTCTTTAACGGGGATTAATACTTACCTTCTGAACCTACCTATCCCTATATAACGTGCCAATAATCTACCACGATGTCTACTACCTATTTCTTTAAACCTAAAAACATTTCTTAATATCAGTCAAGTTGTCAGGAGCTTTACCCGACTATAATAGGGGAAAAAATAAAGTGGCACCAGAAACTAAGTATATGGGGAAACTATCTGACTCCTAGCTCTCTACTCTTACTTGCCACTCTTCCATATAGACGCGATATATATATATATATATATATATATATATATATATATATATATATATATATATATATATATATATATATATATATATATAAAGAAAGAAGCACCGCAGATGTTATGGGGAGGCATAAATGGCTGGCCGCGAAAGCAATCCGAGAAAATTAATATCACTATCACCATCACCGGGATAGACATGTCAGCGGCCTTTGACACGATGGATTGCCATGCCCTGCTAAATATATTGAAAACAATAATAACTGACAATGAAATTTGACTAGTGCGTGTCTTGCAGAGAGTCCTGGGTAAATACCAAAGTGAACGGAGCAACAACTGCTGTGTAGCAACGCATATTTGAAATATATATCTGAAATATTTTTGGTGCGCATTTTCGAACCGACCTGTTTGGCGGTCCGCATCTGCTCCTTACTTGTCAATAAAGGCATGCGATATATCAACAGACAGAAAAAAAATTGTCTACTTTTTAAAGATATATACCCCGTACCAACATGTTTTCTCTTATGTGAGACATAATAGCAAATTCAAACCGCCTAGTTTCTTTTGTAAATGACTATATATATATATATATATATATATATATATATATATATATATATATATATATATATATATATATATATACACGTGTGTAGTCAGAATAAATCGGACCCTACTTTTTTTGTCGAATGTAAGTGGGAATAGATTTTTTTTTTCATTTTTCATTAATTTCATTGTGAAGGTATCTCCACTTCTCTCCATGTAAAAGACCATTACACAATCAAATCTGTGTGACACTGTAGTCAAGTGGACTTGCCTTCAGACTGGCATGACCCTGGTTCGAGTCCAGCTGTGGGTGGCGCAAAGTTGAGTCCTTGATCAAGACTTTTTACCCACATTCTGTCACCGAACTCAGTTGTAAAATGATAATCTGGTGGTTATCATTGTTGTTCCTGTCGGAAAAAAAAAATGTAATACCGCCTAGCAGGCGTCACATTTCGTCCTACATGCTAAATGTTGCCGTTGGCTTGGGACCCCTAATAAGTGCTTTGAGCACACACACACACACACACACACACACACACATATATATATATATATATATATATATATATATATATATATATATATATATATATACACACATTTACTCAACTTTATTAATACGTTGTGTGTCCTCCTTTAATTTGATGCAGGGAAATTACTTGCCTTCGCATGTACAAAGTGAATCATTCAATAAACTGCGGTGAGATTATCCTGAGCATCTTGAAAAGGTTGCTTTAAATCATCTCCGTTTTAATGAGAAACAAGACGATGTACTTCGTTTTTTTTTTTTTTTTTTTTTTTTTTTTTTTTTTTTTTTTTTTTTTTTTTTTTTTTTTTTTTTTGGGGGGGGGGGGGGTTATAGCATCCCACTTGTTCTGGATTGGATTCGTGCTAGGATTGACTCCTAACCACAACCAAGGCCCTGCCACAACCTTACCTAATCTAATTGTTCTCTTAAAAATCTTTTCGTAATTTGAGCCATGTGCGCTGGTGCATTGTCGTGCATGAAAACTGTTGCGATTTCATTGTCTCCAATATTATAACTGTCAGATGACAACCTGCTATAATTAATTCTCAAACGAATGTCTTTTGGCTTCCCATGATACATCCCTAAACAACCAAAGAACCGCACCCCGTTTCTGATTTCAGTGGTATTTTATTCCTGTACATCTTTACAAATTT
Source organism: Berghia stephanieae (assembly GCF_034508935.2). Taxonomy (NCBI): domain Eukaryota; kingdom Metazoa; phylum Mollusca; class Gastropoda; order Nudibranchia; family Aeolidiidae; genus Berghia; species Berghia stephanieae. The sequence goes on along the minus strand of NC_088364.1, from coordinate 36,902,581 downwards.
ATAAAACGCCTTTCGTGATGAACCAAACCTTACATATATAACAAAACTCGCACACACACACACACACACACACACACACACACACACAAATGCACTTTTAGTATATGAAAGAGATTGCTTGTGCATAGTAAACAGGACGGGTCTAAGTACCGAACCTTGGGCTACCCCAAAATTTAGTATCTGGCAATCTGATTATTCACACCATCCACCACTACAGACTGTCTCCGACCAACAACATATAATTTAAACCACTTTATGGAGGTTCCAGTAATCTCAAAAGTTTTCTCAGGACGGGCTGGCCAACAAAAAGGCATGGTCGATGGTGTCCAATACTGCAAACAAAGCTAGTTAGAAGGCATAAAACATTAATTTTGTTAGAGTCAGCATCATCGGGGACTTTAAGAGTGCGGTTTCGGTGTTGTACCTGCGCTATAAGCCGATTCAAAAGTCTGTTGAATATCATTAACACCAAGATGACTCAGTGATTGATGAAGGACTACCTTTTCAAGCAACTTGGAGAGGATAGTTTAGAAATGGGTTGATAATTCTTAAATTCATTCTGGTCTAATGATGTCTTTTAAATCAAAGGTTGAACTAAGGCGTTTTTGAAACAAAATGGAACATTACCATTGGAGAGTGAAAGATGAATTACTTTAGTTATAGATGAAACAAGCGTGTTTACACACGCAGACATAAATTTTTCTCGTAATGGATCAAGTTCGCAATATTCAATTGGTGTTTTTGCAATAAGATTTTTTAAATAAATTCTTCAGCTACCTCTCTAAAATGTGTACAGTTAAGTACCAGAAAAAGAATATATTTCATTGTAGTCATCATCGTTGTCAAGCTTTGTTCGAATTCTGTCAACCTTATCTTGAAAATAAATGGTTACGAGCGCATTAGGAAGACTACATTTACCTTTGTTGTTGGGTACAGAAGTCGACTTGCTGTACATTAAGAACTCATCACATATTGAAAAAAAAATGAAGGCTGGGTTTCCAAAACTCGTTAAGTCGATTTTTCTACTTTTTGAGATTTTCCATCCACAGCTAACTTGAAACGTAAACTCTATTTTAAGCATCGATTGGGACAAGACCTTCCTCAGATTTGAATGAATTTGAAGTTCATTCATGATAAAAGGATTGACCGGATGGGACATTTAAGGGAAATTGCCTTCAATAATATCTCCAAATGGGAAAAATGGAGATAATGAGTTTTTGAAAACCACTCTTCAATTGTTTACATGACTTTGTTCTGCAAATTTCTCCACAAACTGATACAATGTTCCAGTTGGTGCTGTATGATACGAAATAGAAAACGTGAATATTTTTACATCGACTTTCAACAAGTTTGAGTCATCCGGTATCTAACGTTTCTCAAAAAGTAGGGATCTCTATTGTCATTCCCAAATCACTATCTGAAAATAACTCAACTCCAAGATCTAGCTTTAGTTGACTCTATAAAGTGACAATAAATTTACGTCTAGATTATTTAAATAGGGGACTCATCATTTGAAGCGAGCTGATATTTATACATTTCTTCATTACATCTCAACTGTCAACTTTGTCTATTACTGTTTCATAGAAACCGGTTTTCAGCTATTTATTATACCTAAATGTTTCACTTACAACGGAGCAGTAGCGATACAATATGTGACCAACCGTCTCAATCGGGTATCATATCCGGATAAAAGAAGTTGAAAATTGCGTTAAATGTCTAAATTATACATTTTGAATTAAATTCAATGATTTTTATCGTATTAAGGAGGGGGTGGTGCAGTCTCTTAAATTTTGCAGTTCAAATGAACAGTCTTCATCAGGTTCATCCTGGCATAATTCCGGATTGTGGCGTGGGTCATATAGTCAATAAAATTTGGACCACTCGGTGAAAAGGCAGATCGAGACACGAAAAACACAGTAATTTGTCAACATGGTAAAATTTCATGAAAAGGAAAACGTTTTTAACAAAACTCCCCTATACATTTATTATAATTATCTGCGTAGACCGAATCATTTTGATGTATGATCAACAAAGGGATACGTATAAAATACTTACAAATAATGACCGCTTGGTTCACGAGTCGACGCGACGCAAGTGCACAGAAGAAACAACACATCACCTTATTATATCGGGAAAATTATCCAATCACAACACTGCTGAGTAATAACAAAGATGGCTGCCTTGCCATTGGCATTGTGTTCGCAATTTTTGCGTAATTTTCGTATAAAATTTGGGAAACGTCATTTTTCTAAAGTGGGTTTGGGGATTGGTGTTGAAGCTATAATATCAAGATATGATCTGCGTGTTTATGTGTGTGTGTGTATGTGAATGCAGGGTACTTTTTTTCAATAGTAATATAGTTTTAAATATCCCTGAGATACCGCAAATTATGTAAAATCGAAATCATTTGTCTATCCGCATTTTTGTTAGACATCATGGATACGCGAAATAAAAGTCATAGCATATTATTGGTTACAACGTTACCATCACTAAAAAGTTGCCAATATATTATTATTGTCGACGAACAAAAGAAAATAGTAATAAATGATGAAAACATACATGCGTTCTTTCTTCAGCTAAACATAGAGTTTCAAAATTAAAATGGACAGTTTAAGTTTTAGTTTATTTGCTTGTTTTTAGCAGTTTCGTGGTACTTGCGATACATTTAGACCATTCCAATACGTACAAAGGTAATATATCTGCACTTACACAAGAGAATCGGAGACAAATGTGGTTTATCCGCACAGAACAAAAAAAGACCTGAGGTCAAACCATCTGCATGTCTAATCTCAAATCGGCTAAAAGTCTCATAGGGATACTAGCTCAGGTGTGAAATATGAAAATTTATAGCATCTAATCTAACAATTGCAACTCCAACAGTATTCAAACGAAAAAAAAATCATAACGTCTTCACTAATTACAAGAGGTGCTTTATTTACGAATTTTGTTACAATCTAAAAGGCAAATTAAAATTTTCGTTGTGGTCAACAACATTCTGATATAGCATTGATTAAAATTCAACGAAACAAATTGATATCAACCTTATCCAAGTGAGTAAAGCCAATGGCAAAGAAACAAAACAACTATATCAGATTCCATTCCCTATCTATTTTTTTCTATATATAAAAAAAGAAAAACTTAAATAAACAAAATAACAAACAACTAACAAAGATTTTTAAAAAAATGTTTTCAAAAGACAGATCATGTCGACAAGTCTCGACGACATGTACATGTCCTTATTAATTAAATAATAATTTAATAATGATGTGGAGCACATGTGTTGTCAAATAATAATAATAACTAATAATAATAATAAAATAATAATAATAATAATAATATAATAATAATAATAATAATAATATAATAATAATAATAATAATATAATAATAATAAATAATGACTAGATGATGATGATGATGATGATGATGATGATGATGACGACGACGATTATTATTATTATTATCATTATTATTATCATTATTGTTGTTGTTGTTGTTATTAATATTAATATTGTCATCAGTATTTTGAGAGAAAAAAAAAGATAAATAAAAAGGTCAATATGAAGTACTACCTACCGGTACATTGTGTGATTTCACCTGGAATAAGTATAGTCCGATAAAAAGAATGAATGCAATGAAAATGCTGAGCGATTGTGACCGACGATTGTTACTTTTGATATTTTGTTGACAAAACTTAGAGAAAATATTTGACGCACGTTTGTAAAAAACACGATGCACTGAAACGTTCGAATAATATACTGATTTTTTAAACATCGGCACTAGAGTAAATAATAAAACAACAAAACTTGAATCATCACATCCTGGAATATCGTATAAACAACTGAAATAAATAGTTGTCATGGTTAATCAGATTATAATTTGTAGCTCATACACGTATTTCTCAATTCATATAGATAGTCTAAACATAATAAATCATAGTTTAGAAAGTATAGTTTCCTTTTGATAAATGCACACACAATACCTCTTAAAATGTAAGTTCTAAAAGCGATTAAAAATGGAAGACTATACGGACTTGCAGTGGATTGCAAGTAACAAATTTTAAAACAGCTAGCAAACAAGGTAGGTTAGTAACCACATTTTCAATTTATGTTATTTGGAAATGGTAGGCACGGTTATAATTACCTATTTGTCTCCAATTCTTGGAAACAAAATCGAAACTGTTGTCTGACGTATCAAGTAGGCTAGGCTTGTGGTAGCCTTAAATTCATTTCTATACTCCTCATGGAAATGAAACCGAAACTACGATCGATACTCACATAATATTGTTGTTGTTGTTGTTGTTGTTGTTGTTGCTGATGATGATGATGATGATGATGATGATGATGATGATGATGATGATGATGATGATGATGATGAAGCGTGAGCCACCACTCCAATAAGGTATTATGTTAGAGTGTACCATTACCAATTGAATTTAATTGAATCACAACCACATTTTGAGTCCCGACAAGTTTAGAAACTCTATCCATTCTTCTCAATAGGACATAATAAATCAAATAAAAAATTCATAATTTAGAGTCATAATATGTCCATTTTTAAAATCCGATATTCCCAATATAATACCGCTTTGAAGCGATTAGTTTCAACTGCGCTTATAATAATATATTTGCTAAAATAGTTTGGTTATTATGCGAAATACAAAGCAAGATCACTGATCGGAAGTGAAACCATAATTAGTTGGAATATAAATCGAGGCCAGGTTCGAAATTCGAAGAACTAGCTGAATTCTAACAGCACTCAGTTTAAAACTAAATTGAAACAGCGAGTGAAAAGTAGTGTATAGAAATTCGACCACTACTACTATATTGATGAGAATAATACTGAAACCAAATGAAACATTCGTTTTAAAAACCGTTATTTAAAGACACAAAACAATGAAAACCTTATGGGCGGTTTACCACGATGCCTTTGTCAATGCCACAAACCATGAGGATTTAGGTAATTTGCAAATGAATGAACTCTTCATGCTCTCCGATCTCCTTTTTTTATGTTTAAAAAAAAAGATTGAACAATTCTTATATTTTTTTTAAAAAATTTTTATTTAATTTATTTTACTTTATTCATGAGCCTAGTCTAGTTCCAATTGAAAAAATAATAATTTCATATAATTTCTTACGAATACAATTATATTACACAGATAACCAATTTGTTTTTGTAGTAGTAGTAGTAGTAGTAGTAGTAGTAGTAGTAGTAGTAGTAGTAGTAGTAGTAATAGTAGTAGTAGTAGTAGTAGTAGTAATAGTAGTAGTAGTAGTAGTAGTAGTAGTAGTAGTAGTAGTAGTAGTAGTTGTTGTTGTTTTTGTAGAAGTAGTAGGGTTGTATCTTAATTCTTTTCAATGTGGGTTTATACATGAAATGATTTAATAGGAGGGAGGCGAGCATAAAAGGAAAATCCAAATTAACTTTATTATATCCCTTTGATTGAAACTCTCTCTCTCTCTCTCTCTCTCTCTCTCTCTCTCTCTCTCTCTCTCTCTCTCTCTCTCTCTCTCTCTCTCTCTCTCTCGTTTAATATTTTATTCAAGGCTTTCTTTTTTTCTTTAACTCCTCGCACTAGTCAATACATTTCTTAGCTATTGATTTTAATGTAAATATTATTATGCCGTTACATTAAATAGCATGGGAACGTAATGTGTAATATGAAATAATACAAAATAAATAAGTGGGCACATTAATAAATAAATAAAGACGGAAACAGTAGGTGTGCCTCTCATATGTCTCAAAACTTTTTAGCGACGTGCTTTGTAGACGAAGAGCAGTTTCGATATCGTTTCCGTTGGATTGGAGGTTTTCCAAGAAAACCCACCGCACGACGAAATGGGTGCTTTATTGGTTTCTCTCATAGAATTAAACGAATGAGAATACGCACGGAGCCTAAAAAGTGTCCACAATAAAATGGTTCAGAACTTTTGCGTATATTTATGCTTCAATAAAACTGTCAAAAAATGAAGTTAGAGAATGTGTGTAATCGTGTATTATAATAACCTATAATGTGTTTTCCAACCACCACATCATCACCGTCACTACTACTACAACCACCATTACCACTTCATCACTGCCACAACTACTACAACCACCACCACTATATCATTATCACTACCACTAGGGTACACCACCACTACATCATCATCACTACTACAACGATCACCACTCCATCATCATCACTACCACTACTACTACACCATCACTACCACCACTATTACAACAACCACCACCACATCATCATCACTACCTCTACTACTACAACCACCACCACAATATCATCACTACCACTACTACTAATACCACCAGCACCACATCATTATCACTACCACTACAACTATACCACCCTTAGCACATCATCATCACTACCACTACTACTACAACCACCACAACCATATCGTCATCACTACCACTACTACTGCAACCACCACCACCACCAACCACCACCACTATATCATTATCACTACCACTACACCACCACTACATCATCATCACTACTACAACCACCACCACTCCATCATCATCACTACCACTACTACTACTACACCATCACTACCACCACTATTACAACAACCACCACCACATCATCATCACTACCGCTACTACTACAACCACCACCACAATATCATCACTACCACTACTACTACAACCACCAGCACCACATCATTATCACTACCACTACAACTATACCACCGCCAGCACATCATCATCACTACCACTACTACTGCAACCACCACCACCACCATATCATTATCATTACTACTACTACTACAACCACCACCACCACCATATCATTACAATTACCACTACTACTAAAACCACCACAACCACATCGTCATCACGACCACTACTACAGCAACCACCACCACCACCAGATCATCACCATTACAACTACTACTACAACCACCACCACCACATCATCATCACTACCACTACTACTACAACCACCACCACATCATCATCACTATCACTACTACTACAACTACAACCACCACCACCACATCATCATCAACACCACTACTACTACAATCACAAACACCACATCATCCTCACTACCACAAGTACTACAATCACTACCATAATTAGGTTTTGGAGCTTTACTTCTTGTGAAATAGGAAACTTCGGAATTGTATTTGGCATTGTGTTTATATATCATAAAATAATTCTAATCAGTTATCTATTTAGAACGAGATACTATACAATATGTATGCCAAATACCATTCCAATTCCTTTTTCTTGTGTGCGGGAATACCTCTTTCGGCATTGAAATTCCTACGAGTGGTGTCTGAAATTCCTGTGAGCCAAATTTAAAGTTGGGTCTCATTGCTATGATGATGCAGTGAGTGTGAGACTCACTGAGAGAGTCATCCCTACACACATAAACAACAGAAGCAATTTAAAAACATAACTATGACACGAAACCACTCACGGGGCTATACTATTTATCCTTTTCTCTATATAGAACAGGACAAGACAAACAAGAGCTTGACTCTCTCTACACTTAGCATTGATGTTTGTCGTCTGACGAGTTCAACTCTCGGTCGACCTGTCAATATTCCTTTTTGCCTAGGACGTAATCATTAATAGAATGTTGTGTGGTTTTGACCGTGAAGAAAACCTTAAGAAGTCACATTTATATCATTTTAGAGACATCGTTTTGAATCATTTTGAGTTAAACGAGCGAGCAGGAAGTTATTTTCTTAGATTTCATGAACGGCCGATCAGCGCTTGTTTACTATAGTAACCCGATTCCCAGCCCATGTCTCAATGGCGGATATTTTTCTCATCGAGGCCGCTGGTTGGTTAGCCAATAAGAGCACCGTACGGTGTCCATTGGGCAAATTCCTTGGTTTCTCTACGACGTGGCGTGATGCATTGTTATTGGGCCCCCCAAATGATCTAATATTATAGAGTGCTTTTGAGCCCCTCCTCCTCCTCCTCCTCCTCCTCCTCCTCCTCCTTCTTCTTCTTCTTCTTCTTCTTCTTCGTCGTCGTCGTCCTCGTCGTCGTCTTCTTCTTCTTCTTTCTTCTTCTTCTTCTTCTTCTTCTCTTCTTCTTCTCTTCTTCTTCTTCTTCTTCTTCTTCTTCTTCTTCTTCTTCTTCTTCTTCTTCTTCTTCTTCTTCTTCTTCTTTATTTTTAAAAAAATCATAATATAAGTAAGTTTTCAAGTTTTCAAGTTTATTTACTCTTAGGCTTTCGCCAATAAGCACCAAAAAGCAACAATCGCCAAACTCTCCACTCCTACGCTTCAGATGCTTTGAACTAAAGACCAAATCATCAATTATCCTGAGCATTTTTTAAAGGAAGGAAACCGCGTTCTTCTTTTAAGACATGTGGATCGCATCTTCAACCTTCTATATCTGTGATCAAGTCAGTCCCTTCTCGAAATGACGATAAACGATGCTCATTATGACCCATTACGGATGGTTAACAGTAAACTATGTAGTCGGGAGAGGTCCTTTACGCATAATGCCCCAATCGACTCAAGTGTGCACGACTATCCATTTATCCAAGGCCCAATTTTATGTGTAATCGGACTAGATTTAGTTCTTTACTAGTCAAGTAAATGACTTGCTCGTCTTAAGCCTGAGCAGGACAAGTGACTAAAACAAACGGATTTTATGAACGTTTTCTAGTCTCTTGCCTAGAAGTGGGCGTTTTAAGGAAGGTGACTAATAAGGCTATTTTGTCCTGGTATCATCAAGCTCTCTCGTACATGATGGCAGGTAAGATACTAGCCTTCATACTTTCAACGCAAAAGATTTCCAAAGAGGAAATTAGCAACACATCCGGTATAAATATAATTTATTCCTTTTCATGTTTGAACTTACTTTTGCCATGATGAATCAATTCATGTGATATTAACAGTCGATTGATCAGACTACAATGATTTCCATGGTCAGCTGTCAATTCTATATTTAGGCCAATGAAAGTTTCATTGAAATTCGAACAAATTGAGTAATAATAAGATTTTTTTAAACATTCAAAACAGAAAGTGTGTTCTGATGAAAACACATTTTTCAGTTAGTTAGAATAACTTTTGTTTACACTATACCTTCTAATCGTTTTTTTTTTTCTTGGGTTGTTCTTAAAGGGAACCCTTCGACTTCAAGTCTCCGTTCACTCGCAACTTGCGTTGCGAGCCCGATTAGATTCAGGTGTTTTGTTTGTTTTTTTTGTTTTTTTTTTGTTTTTGTTGGGGTTTTTTTTTTAGTTTTTACTCACAAATATGTGTGAAGACATGGGGTTAGAACTCAATGTGAAAAAAAAACAACAGAATGTATGGTTTTGAGCAGAAATAATGTTAAACCACCCTGCAAATTATCCTATCAAAACGAAGAGATCAGGAGAGTTGAAAGTTTTACATATTTGGGATACATTATTACATCTGATGGTAGATCCACCCATGAAATTAAAAGAAGAATTGCTTTAGCAAAGAACACATATAATCAATTAAAGCAAATCATGAACAACTACAACATTGAGATGGCAACAAAACTCCGGGTAATGAAATCATACGTGTGGTCTGTTCTTCTTTATGGCAGCGAATGTTGGAAGATTAACAAAGAATGTGAACGTAGAATAACGGCAGCCGAAATTTGGTTTTATAGACGCATTCTTAGAAAATTCATGGAAAGATAAAATAAAAAACGAGGAGGTATTAAAAGAAATTGGAGTACGACCAACTTTGGTAAACACCATCAGAAAAAGACAGTTAAAATTTCTCGGACATATTTACAGAAAAAAACGGTATTGAAAAGATTGTACTTACGGGTAAAGTTGCTGGGAAGAAAAGAAGAGGAAGACAGAGGATAGATTACATTGACAATCTGAACAGATGGGTTGGTGGAGGAGGAACAGGAATCGAGCTATTGAGAAGATCTGAGGACAGATATGGTTGGAGGGACATGATCGCCGATGTCTGCAACAGGCCTGGCACTTGATGATGATGATGATGTGTACTTTCGACGACCTGCACTTATCTTACAGCTTTTTAAAGCCAGTGTTAATACCAACAGGACACGTTTCCCCCTCTGAATCGACGTATTTTCCTTTCGAATGGAAGCTCTCTCACTCTAAAAATAGCTGCTATCTTGTTGACGCCATGATGTATCGTAGTAACTAGTCTCAGATTAAGCTTGAAGTCCAGCCTCAGCAAATGACTAAAACTTGGCCAAACTTAATCCGATTGTGCCGTGTGGGACTTGCTTGGTCAACTCACATAAAATCCGATTTTTCAAGTCCTTGACTTTAGTCAGAGACTAAGCGTTAGTCCGCGTTCATAAAAGCGGGCCCAGGAAAAGACGAATAGAGAAAGACCGCTAGAAAAACAGAACGCCAATAATAATAATAATAATAATAATAATAATAATAATAATAATAATAACAACAACAACAACAACAACAACAACAACAACAACAACAACAACAATACTTTACAAAACTTAAATCAGGACCCGTTTTTGTCGAGATTAGAGAGGGACAAAAGTATCGAGGTGGGATTGTGTTACTTAATATGATATATTATGGTGGGACGAGACGGGAGGCTAAAACTGTGTAAACAAACGCCAGAACAACCATAAACCATAATTACACTGCATTGTGTACATAGACGATAAGTCCCAGGACCATCAAATTATAACCTATTACAGCATTGGATTTGATTATTCCTTCCATATCAAACTGGCAGGTGGGGCGGAGAAAAGGGAGGGGGGTTACTGTCAGAAGGGGGAGAAACACTTGGCAAAAAGATAATATAGGATATAAAATACAAGCACACACACACACACACACACACACACATACACATACACATACATATCAAAATTATTTATTTCAGGAAATATACATGATAATGTAACAAGGGTGACATAATATTCATTGGCATAATACAATTTCCTAAAATAGTGTACAGTGTATAAAACTGGAGTATCAGTTAGAACAGTGAAAGTTCAAACTCTGACATTGAATGTCCCAGAGGTAATAATGATATTAATGCTGACGACGATGATTATGATGATGATGATGATGATGATGATGATGATGATGATGATGATGATGATGATGATCATGATCATGATGATGATGATGATGCTAATGATGATGACGACGATGATGATGACGATGATGATAATAATAGTAGTGGTTATGGTTGTGATGGCTAACCTGTGTCACTAGCTGAATAAAGTAAGCCTCCCTAAGAGATTCGGGAAAAGTTAGACATGGTTCTGTCCATTTAATGTTAGGATTATTCCAGTAAATACACAAATTGAAATATTTAGACTAATTGACAAATAGATTGATACATAAATAGACAAATAACTATATTATTAAGTAAGTATGTATTATTAAATAATGATGATGAATTTTACATCTTTGTCTCCAAACTTTGTAAGAGCCAATGATGGCACTGTTGCTTATATACTTTGAAAGGACATGTGCTTCTTTGCTTTGAATGCCCAGAATCTTTAAGCCATTCACACATCTACCATGGACATAGCCGTGGCTACCTAGAGAACGAATTACAACCTCGGACCTATATCCAAGAGCATTAAAATTTATTTCTATGCATAAAGGAAACTACTTTTCAAATTTGGTTTGGAATGACTTATTAATATGAGCATCAAATGAGACAGAGATTTCATTTCTTTATTGACTTATAAAATGTCCTGTCGATTACTGTTATTATTGAATGAAGATTTGTCACTGTCGAAAAAACTTGGTCTGATGAATGTCTTTAAAAATTTGAGTTCTGTCGTTTTTAGGTATTTTGTCAAAAATAATGTTAACAATTCTAATGTATCGTTTTTGATATATTATTAATTTGAATTTTATACATCGATTTACAACGTGAGTTACCGTATCTGACGGATGGTTACAAATCTTGCAGCTTTTGGAGTATGACAATGGGTAATATGTATGAAGTGGACTGTAGCACTCAAGAAGCTGCAAGCGGCATTTTATAGCAAATGTTCTTATTTCATCAGGAAACTTATGGTTGAATATGAAACTGGAGGAGAGAGCGTGGGTTACACCAGTGGCTTCTCTAACAAGTCTTCCTTGAGACGCCAGTTCATGAAAATGGGTAGGTATCACATCCAATCTCACACTCTTAAGGAAGTTTTGAAACTTTTGGAAAGACGTGACCCCATATGGGACTTCACAAAATCTAATTTACGCACATATACACTTTTACAAAGACATCACATACACATCTACATCTTACTACATAAACATTTGAATACATTACAACAACATACATACTACATACATACATACATACATACATCATACATACATCTACTACATACATACATACATACATACATACATCACATACATACATAACATACATACATACATACATACATACATACATACATACATACATACATACATACATACATGACATGACAACTGACAGACAGACAACATACATACATACATACATACATACATACATATACATACATACATACATACATACAACTACAACATACATACATACATGACATACATACATACATACATACATACATAACAACATACATACATACATACATACATACATACATACATCAACATACAAAACATACATACATACATACATACATACATACATACATACATACATACATACATACATACATACATACATATATACAAAATGGGGATAAACAGTTATGAGAGAAGAGGTTATCGCTGTTATTAGAGTATTAGGTTATCATGTAAGCCCAACACCGCAAAAAATTCATATCTCTCTCTCTCTCTCTCTCTCTCTCTCTCTCTCTCTCTCTCTCTCTCTCTCTCTCTCTCTCTCTACTCTTGTGTGTGTGGTGTGTGTGTGTGTGTTTTTCTTTCTTTAGTTCTGTATCGAGAGAGAGAGAGAGAGAAAGAGAGAGAGAGAGGTAGAGAGAGAGAGAGAGAGGTAGAGAGAGAGAGAGAGGGAGAGAAGGGGAGAGGGGAGAGGGGGGTTAGAACAAGTACCTTTCATAGCGCCTTAAATGCATTGAGGTCTAATGTCAATGTAACCTTTTACATTTATTTTTACATTATTTTGTAGTTAATGCTGTTGTTTTCTTTATTTTGTTTTTGTTTTTAAGTTGTTGTGTTGCTTTGTTTTTTCTTTGTTTTTTGTTTTTTTTTTATTTTGTTTTGTTTTTTAATTACAGTGTTTCCTTTTTATCGTTTCAATCTATTTCAAAGGGAAATATTCAGGAAGTAACCTTGCCACGCAGCAGACCTTGTTGTTATTATTATCATGTGCTAATATTATGTCTTGCAGTGGTAAACCGTTTATAATAAAGACTCATTAATGAGAAGTCCATTTAATAGGAATGATGAACCCACATTCGTCAAAATGTCTCAACCCCGAGTTGTCTCAATCGAATCGGATTTAAAACTGTCTGAGAAACTGTGTCATCATTATTATCTATCGGTATGTGAATTAAAAGAATTCTAATCGCTAATTGCCAATGTAGCAGCAATCACGATTCGTTCGAGCATTGAATGCTATTTTAGTGGAAACCACGAGATTCTGAATCAGGTTAGGTTAAGTACATATTAATTTTGGACAAAAACGAGAGAACTGACAATATTCAATGATAACATGTCCCATATATAAAAGATCATACACTTAAAAATCGAAAACCGAAGGTTTTAATTCCTTTATGCGAAAATGATATTCAATAACAACACTTATTAACATGTAAGACGAGACAAGCCAGGCGATATCACAATTTTTTCCGACATACACAAAGCTATTAATGACCAAGAACTCATCTTACATCTGAGTCCAGAGAGAGAATGTAAATAAAAAAAAGCCTTTTCAAAGGACTCAACAATGCGCCGCTTAGAGCGGGACTCAAACCCAGGACCTTCCGATCTGAAGGCGAGTGTCATGCCATTACATTAGACCACACGGGACCACACAGTCCATCGCAAAATACTGTCCACCAGGGGCTCGAATCCGGAACCTTACGAGTCACGAGAACATCTCACCCCCCCCCCCCCCCCCCCCCCCCCCCCCACCTTCCCCCTTAAAAGAATAGTTCCCCGGACACAGCGCGTCGGCGTGCAACGTTCCAAGGGCTTTGAATAGGATACACGGCGGCATTGACGCACGGCATCGATTTAGACTTGATGAAGTATACAGCACACTTTTGTTATTATTATCATCATCATATCACTTTAATCATCATGATTATTATTATTATTATTATTATTATTATTATTATTATTATTATTATTATTATTATTATTATTATTACTATCGTCATATCCTCATCACCATCATCATCATCATCTCATCATCATCATCATCATCATCATCATCATCATCATCATCATCACCACCACCATCATCCATCATCATCATCATCATCATCATCATCATCATCATCATCACATACATACTACACTATTATTATTATTATTATTATTATTATTATTATTATTATTATTATTATTATTTATAATAATAATAATAAAATAATAATGCGACGATGATATAGTAATAATAATAATAATAATAATAATAATAATAATAATAATAATAATAATAATAATAATAATAATAATAATAAAAATAAATAAAAATAAAAATAAATACAATCAAAACAATCAATCAATCAATCAATCAATCAATCAATCAATCAATCAACTTGACTACAGGAAGACATTTACTGTCGATAATTCCCCAGACTTGCTTTTTTGGTCTTTGTTGTGATATTCTCTCACAATTTCAACAATTTTCTGTCTGTATTTGTTCATCTTGACAGCATGCGGTTGGTGAAATGAAGCAGGATGAATGAATGTTGAATGTGAACATTGAGCGACTATAAACCCTTTTTATTAATTCTGTTATCCCTACACATGATACGGCTTGCTGTTTTTGTTTGTTTGTTGTTTTTTTTTTTTTAATAAAAAGGAAGAAGGTGCATGTAAACATGCACCACGCACACACACACACACACACACACATATATATATATATATATATATATATATATATATATATGTGTGTGTGTGTGTGTGTGTAGGTGTGTTTGTATGTCATATATCGGGTTGGGGGGGGGGGGGGAGGGACTTTGAACTTTGAATATTTTATTAAAAGGGTAATGAACCGTATTAATGTACAACAAAACAAATATGCAATAAATCATGAATAATAAAAAAACAGTAGGTAGCACAAAATTGTTGCCTTAACTGAAGTAATAATTTAATTAAAACATCTCTACCAAATACAGAATAATATTTCACACTGTTGAACTAAAACTCGGGTATGTATATATAAAAGTTTCAGAGCCTACAAGATATCTAATTAGATATATAATGACATGCCGGTCGTTTTATATAAGCATACATTATACGACGGATAACGTGCAGAGAGAGAGAGAGAGAGTGAGAGAGAGAGAGAGAGTGAGAGAGAGAGAGAGAGAGAGAGAGAGAGAGAGAGAGAGAAGGCTGTCTATCGGCCGTAATTTTAATCTAGATTTGACTGGCTCGGATCATTCAGTCCACGCCTTTATTTTTTAAATGTATTTATTTATTTTGTGTCACGAACTATCCCGGAAGTAGCGCTGCCACGATCTATAGCATGCTATTGATCAATCGGATTATAATATCATACAGTTCAAATTGCTTTAAGGGTAAAACTATATTACAGTATATGCAATTAAAGCAAGGAATTTACCCAATGGAAACCGTACGGTGCTCTTATTGGCTAACCAACCAGCGGCCTCGATGAGAAAAATATCCGCCATTTTGATGTTGGCTGGGAATCGCGTTACTATAGTAAACAAGCGCTGATCGGCCGTTCATGAAAACAAGTTGCTGCTCGCTCGTTTAACTCAAAATTATTCAAAACGATCTCTCTAAAATGATATAAATGTGACTTCTTAAGGTTTTCTTCACGTCAAAACCACACAACATTCTATTAATGATTACGTCCGAGGCAAAAAGGAATATTGACAGGTCGACCGAGAGTTGAACTCGTGAGACGACAAACATCAATGCGAAGTGTAGCGAGAGTCAAGCTATTGTTTGTCTTGTCCTATTCTATATAGAGCAAAGGATAAATAGTATAGCCTCGTGTGTGAGTGGTTGCGTGTCATAGTTTTGTTTTTAAATTGTTTCTGTTGTTTATGTGTGTAGTGATGACTCTCTCACACTCAATTTCAATGCCGAAAGAGGAATTCCCGCACACAAGAAAGGGGAATTGGGGTGGTATTTGGCATACATATTGTATAGTATCTAGTTCTAAATAGATAACTGATTAGAATTATATTATTATATATAAACACAATGCCAAATACAATTCCGAAGTTTCCTTATTTCAAATGAAGTAAAGCTCCAAAACCTAATGGTAGTGATTGTAGTACTGAGTGTTAGTGAGGTGATGTGGTGTTGGTGGTGGTTGTAGTTGTAGTAGTAATAGTGATGATGATGTGGTGGTGGTGATGATTGTAGTTGTAGTAGTAGTGGTAGTGATGATGATGTGGTGGTGGTTGTAGTAGTAGTGGTAATGGTAATGATATGGTGGTGGTGATGGTTGTAGTAGTAGTAGTGGTCGTGATGATGATGTGGTGGTGGTGTTTGTAGTAGTAGTGGTAATGATGCGGCTATGTGGTCTAGTAGTATGACACTCGCTTCCGGATCGGAAGGTCCTGGGTTCGAGCCTCGGGCTCGGCGCATAGTTGAGTCCTTGGAAAAGGCTTTTTACTCACATTCTCTCACCGTACTCAGGTGTAAAATGAGTACCTGGCCGTTAACAGAGTTGTCTTTGTCCGAAAAATTGTAATATCGCCTAACAGGCGTCATGTCCCGTCCTACATGTTAAATGTTGACCAGGGACCCCTTGTAAAGCGCTTTGAGCACATTTAGTAGATATTGCACTATATAAAGCTCAATTAAAAAAAAAAAAATATTTCAATGATGATGATATGGTGGTGGTGGTTGCAGTAGTAGTAGTGGTAGTGATGATAATGTGGTGGTGGTTGTAGTTGTAGTAGTAGTGATAGTGATGATGATGTGGTGGTGGTTGTAGTAGTAGTGGTAGTGATGATGATGTGGTTGTGGTGGTTGTATTAGTAGTTGTAATGGTGATGATATGGTGGTAGTGTTGGTTGCAGTAGTAGTGGTAATGGTAATGATATGGTGGTAGTGGTGGTTGTAGTAGTAGTGGTAATGGTAATGATATGGTGGTGGTTGTAGTAGTAGTGGTCGTGATGACGATGTGGTTGTGGTGGTTGTAGTAGTAGTGGTAGTGATGCTATTGTGGTGGTGGTTGTAGTAGTTGAGGTAGTGATGTGTGGTGGTTGTAGTAGTAGTGGTGGTGGTGGTTGTGGTAGTGGTGGTAATGATGATGATATGGTAGTGGTGGTTGCAGTAGTAGTGGTAGTGATGACGATGTGGTTGTGGTGATTGTAGTAGTGGTAGTGATGATGATGTGCTGGTGGTGGTGTAGTAGTAGTGGTAGTGATAATGATGTGGGGCTGGTGGTTGTAGTAGTAGTGTTAGTGATGATATTGTGGTGGTGGTTGTAGTAGTAGATGATGTGGTGGTTGGAAAACACATTACAGGTTATTATAATACATGATTACACACATTCTCTAACTTCATTTTTTGACAGCTTCGTTGTGCCATAAATATACGCAACAGTTCTGAAACATTTTATTGTGGATTTTGATATTGTTTGTTGTTTTTCTTGTGTCGTTATGTTGACATAGATACCGAATGAATGGTAATTACTACATTCTCAGCCAACAACAAAATGGCGCTGAATGCTTCTTTGGTGGACACTTTTTAGCTTCGTACGTATTCTCATTCGTTTAATTCTATGAATTAAAGAGTATCTCCTTTATTATTATTATGATTATTATGATTATTATTATTATTATTATTATTATTATTATTATTATTATTATTATTATTATTATTATTATTATTATTATTATTATTATTATTGTTGTTGTTGCTATTGCTGTTATTGTTGTGGTTGTCCTTGTTGTTATTTTTATTTTTATTATGATTATGATGATGATTATTATTATTATTATTATTATTATTATTATTATTATTATTATTATTATTATTATTATTATTATTATTACTATATTATTATTATTATTATTATTATTATTATTATTATTATTATTATTATTATTATTATTATTATTACTATTGTTGTTGCTGTTATTGCTGTTATTGTTGTGTTTGTCCTAGTTGTTGTTATTTATATTTTTATTATTATTATGATTATTATTATGATTATTATTATTATTATTATTATTATTATTATTATTATTATTATTATTATTATTATTATTATTATTATTATTATTATTATTATTATTATTATTATTATTATTATTACTATTATTGTTGCTGTTGTTGCTGTTATTGCTGTTATTGTTGTGTTTGTCCTTGTTGTTGTTATTTTTATTTTTATTATCTTTATGATTATTATTACTATTATTATTATTATTATTATTATTATTATTATTATTATTATTAATTATTATTATTATTATTATTATTATTATTATTATTATTATTATTATTATTATTGTGATGATTATGATTATGATGATTATTATTATATTATGATCAATATTATTACTGGATCAACACCTGTCGTCGCCTCTAACTTTCTGGTGCAAAGCAATCAGAGCTCCTTTTAAAGCTCTATCCAGCAGTATCACCCAGCTGATTAAGTTAGAAACTCGGTCGAATTATACCATCTTCATATATACCGGAAAACATCATCACAAATACCGGGATATGTTAGCTCCATCGTTGGACTGGAGGATGCGCCATTTTCGTCACAAAAGGGTAACTTCGGCCATCCAAAATATTACATCAACTGTCAAAAGCACCGATTATTGTCAAATTTATTACTTAAGCAGTATATAGAAATAAAAACACGTTTCTAACAGTCTTAACCAGAGAGTAAAGATAGTAGGAAACCTGTCTACTTTCGATTCTGTTAAATGCGGTGTTCCTTAGGGCAGTGTATTGGGTCCGCTTTTATCTATATTGTATATAAATGATTTACCGGATGTTATTAATTGTACATGTAAACTGACACTAAATCATATTCTACATCAAACAATTCATTGTACTTTTACATAGAATGATATATACTTGCTTTTTTAATGGAGGAAGAATTGGACATTAAATTTTAACATTGAACAATGTAAAGTTTTGTATATTGGTAGAAATAATCCCATGAATGTATATCTTGTATAAGAAACTGGAATAAAGATTTTATCTGTCACTGGCACACAGAGAGATTTGGGGGTAATTTTTGATAATTATCTAAATTTTGATGCTCATATCCATAATGTTATCAATAAAACTTCAAAAATCATTGATTTCATATCAAGATGTTTTGTTTACATGGATACGGAAATGTTCGTAAGTCAGTCATTAGACATCTCTTAGAGTATGCAAATTGCATATGGAACCCTAAATGTCTAAAGATGCGCTACAAGATTGCTCACTGAAATAGCATATATGCCCTATTGGGAAATATTAATGGTTTTGAAATTCTGACTTTAAAGTATAGAAGACAACGAGGGGTCCTTATTATCCAGCTGTATAAACTGGTTCATGGTATAGATAATAGTTTTATTTATTCAAGAATAACGTTCACTTGAGGTGATGCTTTTAAAATATTTATTACCAGATGCAATACAATATTCGTCAACATTCATTCATTTTAAAACAGTAAAAACATAGAATAGTCTGAATTACAATACCAAAAATACGGGAACTATAAATGCCTTCAAAATGTCAAAGATAGGTAACTGTACTCTTTAAAATATGATTTTGATTGCTTAAGATAATTTGTTATGATGTTTATATGTCTGTGTGTGTGTGTGTGTGTGTGTGTGTGTGTGTGTGTGTGTCATAATGACTGATGAAATCCTTCCTTTCTTTCTTTTTTAAATTTAGACTTTTCTCCAACAATTACTACAGCTATTAGATACAGACGGATACATATTCAATATTTAAAACGCTATCAACATAGAAATACATTTTTTAAAATCAAGCAAAGAAATGGTTTCTAAAGTAATATCTATGTCTTTAGCTTGCTTTCGAATGGCTCTAGGTTTTCTGAATGTCTAATCTCAAAACGTAATTTATTCCAAATGGAGGGCCCAGATGAAGAAAACGATCTTTTACCTGTATTTAATTTGTTCTGGGGAGTGCGTAACAAGGGCACATCTGATGCTGATCGTAAGTTCCGAACAGGGGATTTCAATTCAGTAAGTTCATTAAGGTAAATTGGAGCAGATCCATGGAGGCACTTTAAAACCAGTGTTGGTACTGTAGTCAATCCTACAAACTATGGACAGCCAGTGCAGCTTTAAAAGAAGAGGTGTAGCTTCATGCGACTTATTTTTCCTAAACATTAATCTAGCTGCATTGTTATGAATAACTTGCAATGCTTTTTATTATTCATTTGATATACCGGACAAAATTGAATTGCAGTAGTCAAGTTTCGAAAATACTAATAAAGGTATCAGTTTTTGGCATGTGTTTTTTTAATATAAATTTCTGAATGTTACTAATTTTCTTTAATTCAAATAATAGCTTCTTTTTTAGACAACTGACCTGACCTGGCATCCCATTGTATCCCATCTCAAAGTATGAGACTGACTTTTGGTCATAAGTCTTTTTATTTATAATTTTGATCAACTGCGATTGGCCTTCTTAGCCAATAATGGCTTAAAAAACTGGAGATGAAAAGAGTATTTTATTGCGTCATCGCTCTCAAAACGCATTGTGAATTTATCTTCCCCAACACTCCCTCTCTCAACAAACAGAATGGAGTCACTGAGATTCTTGTCTTCTTTTTTTTAAGCATAAGAATATATTGTGACGTTGTTTGGAAGGGTGAAGGTAGATTTGCACTCAAAAAAGAATGCCCCATAGGACAAATGCGATCTCTGAACAGAAGCTTCAGGGTTTATAATGCAAGAGGAGACACTGGTCGGCTGCCAAGAGACACCTTTTTCTTATGTATTTCTTTATAAAGTCCAAGGTTTGGGAGTTTTTGACAAGATGAGGGTAATTTTAATCGATCGTTATTAGAAAGACGAGTTTTTGGCTAATTTTTTTTTTTATATGTTGGGTTGTTGTTATTTTTTGTTGTTTTTTTTTCTTTGTTTGGTTTTCTTGTTTGTTTGTTTTTTTTTTTCAGAGTATGGTAGAATACATCGCATACAGATTACATTAGGAGATAGTTTTCAATATTTGGTCTTCAGATATGAAACGACCTTTCCAAAGTTATTCGTAATTCGTAGAGCGTCAAGCATGGATAATTTTACATCAAAAGTAAAACATTTCATTTTAATAACATATTTTCAGGCTTTATCAATGTTCCACATTGAGTTGATTATCGATGTTTTCTTCTTTAAGTAATTGGGTTTGTGCACATGTGTGTATGTGAGCGCTGGTCTGATTATCAAACTTGTAACTGTGAGCATGACCAAGTCAAGATTAAGCGCAATGCAAATGCTGTGTATTCTTCTTCTTCTTCTTCTTCTTCTTCTTCTTCTTCTTCTTTTTCTATCTCAAAACACATTGACCAAACGCCCTCGAATTACGCCAGAATCCTGTTTGTCGACTTTTCGTCAGCTTTTAATGCCATGAACACAGATATTTTGCTTCAAAAGTTGTGCAACATGGATATTCCAAACTACCTTATTAAATGGTATAACGAGTTTCTGACCCATAGACCGCAGTGTGTAAAATTGGGTGAACATATTTCCAACAAAAGAACGTTGTCGAACGGATGTCCCCAAGGCTGCGTGAGTTCCCCAATCCTGTACATCTTATACACCAACGACTGCAGACCATCCTTTGAAAATTGTTTTATAGTGAAATATGCAGATGATACTGCTATTCTTGCTTATTAAAAGATAAAGTTACCGAAAAGAATTATTTCAAACAAATAAATATATTCACCGATTGGTGTAAACAAGATCAGCTTGAATTAAAGGTTGAAAAAACGAAAGAACAGGTGTTTGGTGTAAAAATAAAAAACGACTTAAAGCGTGTGACGATCGGTAAAGAAGATGTTGAGATAGTTGACTATTTTAAATATTTAGGAATAACCATTGATAGTTCCCTCAATTTCTCTCAACATATTAATATAATATCTAAGAAAGTTGCCCAAAGATTATACATCCTAAGGAAATTGAGAACATTTCATGTAAGGAAGAAAACTATGTTAAGAGTTTATGACTCATTGATTAAAAGTGTAATTGCGTTTGGCTGCACCATATGGATTGGTGGATGCCGACTAAAAGATAAATCAAAAATTTCAAAATCTATCAAAGAGGCATCAAAAATAATAAACCATCCTCTTGATGGAGTAGAAAGAATTCATGGAAAATCAATAGAATTCATGGAAAATCAATAGAAAGGAAAGCATTATCAATTACCAACAATAAAAAACATATTTTATACCATGAATTTAGTCTTTTACCATCTGGGAGAAGGTTTTGTCAGATTAAGTGAAGAACTAACAAGAATAAATCCACGTTCGTTCCATCAGCAATAAAACTTTTGAATATTTCATATGGTACAGAAAAACCAAGGATTGATAAGTTGACTGATTAACTGATTAATTTATTTAATGTTAGATTAACTGACCAATTGATAATGATGATAATTTTTGGTGTCGAATTGCCACAATTGTAACAAATTGAAAACGAAATGAATATGTTTATGTTGTGTATATCGCACGTGTGAAAGAAAGAGAGGAAGAT
Organism: Berghia stephanieae; assembly: GCF_034508935.2. NCBI lineage: Eukaryota > Metazoa > Mollusca > Gastropoda > Nudibranchia > Aeolidiidae > Berghia > Berghia stephanieae. The sequence goes on along the minus strand of NC_088364.1, from coordinate 36,879,794 downwards.
AGAGAGAGAGAGAGAGAGAGAGAGAGAGAGAGAGAGAGAGAGAGAGATAATAAGTAGGAGTGAAATATCTGTTCAATGTTACAGTTATCAGTTAACGTTATAACAACTAGATGACAAATTGCCATATTTATGGACAATAAAGATCTATTATTATTATTAGTATTCTTCTTCTTCTTCTTCTTCTTCTTCTTCTTCTTCTTCTTCTTCTTCTTCTTCTTCTTCCTTCTTCTTCTTCTTCTTCTTCTTCTTCTTCTTCTCTTCTTCTTTCTTCTTCTTCTTCTTCTTCTTCTTCTTTCTTCTCTTCTTCTTCTCTTCTTCTTCTTCTTCTCTTCTCCTCCTCCTCCTCCTCCTCCTCATTCTTCATAGTATTATTATTAATTATTATTATTATTATTATTATTATTATTATTATTATTATTATTATTATTATTATTATATTATATATTGGTAGTAGTAGTAGTAGTAGTAGTAGTAGTAGTAGTAGTAGTAGTAGTAGTAGTAGTAGTAGTAGTAGTAGTAGTAGTAGTAGTAGTAGTAGTAGTAGTAGTAGCAGCATCATCATCATCATCATCATTATCATCATCATCATCATCACTATTATTATTATTTTTATTATTATTATTATTATTATTATTATTATTATTATTATTAGTAGTAGTAGTAGTAGTAGTAGTAGTAGTAGTAGTAGTAGTAGTAGTAGTAGTAGTAGTAGTTGTAATAGTAGTAGTAGTAGTAGTAGTAGTAGTAGTAGTAGTAGTAGTAGTAGTAGTAGTAGTAGTAGTAGTAGTAGTAGTAGTAGTAGTAGTATATATATATGAATTATTCACAATAAGTGGCATTTTCCTGCTTTGTATATATAGAATATGGTGCAAGTTGGCAAATTTTTAATAATAATAATATAATAATAATAATAATAATACTTTATTGCATCCCAAAAAGGAAATTTTTTGTACAGACGTGTTATAATTTACACATAAGATAAAAATACAATGGAAATAGGATATAAAAAAGGAGCAGCTCTATAACCAGAGCTGCGCTTTATAATATGAATAATTTCAACACTGTAAAATAGTTAAAACTGTCACTATAAATTGAAAATTGAAAAGATTGCAAAACAAATAAATTAATAAATTAATATTTATATTTTAAAAAGTAAAAATGAGAAATAATTATATAAAATGATTATTGCTTGTTGTTATAAAGCCTAATAATGGACGGCAGAAAAGATTTTCGGTGTCTCTCTGTTTTCGTTGAAATAGAGAAAGGGCGACCACTTCTATCTGACATAATAATTGATGGTCTCAGTGGATGATACTGGTCATTTAATATTTTAGTTATTTTATTTATACAAAATTTCTCGTATAAAAGATCTACATCGTCAACATCATTTATATAGCGTTTAATGGATTTTTTAATATTTGAATTTATTTTGTTCCTTTCCACTGCTAAGCAATTGCCTCCCCAAGCTGTTATACAAAATGACAAAACACTTTCGATTACTGCTCTATAAAATAATGTGCAGAGGGTTTTATCTATTCTAAACTGAGAGAGTTTTGATAAAAAATATGTACGTCTGCACATCTTATGCCTAATTATTTTCAAGTGTTCATCCCACTTGAGCCTGTCATCAATCGTTACACCAAGGTATTTGTAGTGAGGAACTCGCTGGACGAATTGGTCCTTTAATTTTAACGGTTCTATCGGTTCCTTCACTCTCCTAAAGTCAATCACTAGCTCCTTTGTCTTGACGCTTATCATAATACGAGTATGTCGTAAATGGTCAATGTGCGTCAACTTTGATAAAAAGCCAAGCAATCAATGTGTGGTCAGTTATCGGTCTCGAGACAATTAATGCAAAAGTT
>NC_088364.1:36852932-36870432 GCF_034508935.2 Berghia stephanieae | reverse complement strand
ATTCGTTACTCAATATCTTTAAGAGTCGGGATGGTATTTTGTCTCGGCCACATGCTTTCTTTGGATCTAGAGTGGCGAGGAGTTTGGAAACGCCCTCTACTGTCACATGATTTCGGCCATAGTGTTGGAATCGTTTTCTTCGCTTTGTAGTTGTTGAGTGGAAATTTTGGTATGAGCTTTTGAAACAAAAACAGAGCAGAATTGGTTATTAAGTATGTCTGCTTTTTCCTTTGCGTCAGAGTATAATACACGATCATGCTCAAGGGGCGCTATACCAACCAATCGCACCTCTGCTTTTTATAAATTTCCAGAGCTTTTTGTTTGAGTCTTCACTGAAAGTTCCTTAACATGATTATGATAGGCTCTTCTACTCTCTTTTTGTGTTTCTTTTTTTCAGTCGGGCGTAATTGTACCAGTCTTTCTTACTGTTGGACTTTCTCGCTCTGCTCCATGTCTTTTGTTTCCGTCTGGATAATCGTTTGACGGTGGTGTTTATCCATGGTTGGTGACATTTCCTTGAGCTTTCCTTCGTTTGTACATGTTTGGACATCATTTTGTTTAGGTGGTCGTTGATGGCAGTCCAAACGTCCTCATTTTGATTAATTATGTTTTCACTAAAAAGACATGTTTCTGTCCGCATTTCGGCGATATTTGCCTTTTCCAAATAGTAATAGGGTGCGATTTTTGTGTGATTTTGTTTGCTTTGATATTGCTGTCCGTGATGAGGATGTCACTCGTGGTCACTCATGCCTGGAATGGTTGTACACTTGACAATTAAATTTGGTCGATTTGTGATAAATAAGTCGAGGATATTTGTACCCCTTATTGGATTTTTATTTATTTGACTAAGGCCAAAATCTTGCAATTTGTTAATAAATGCTTGGTTTATAAATGAAGGGTATTGGTAGCTGGTTATTTTTTTCTTGTTCCCAATTCTCTCCCCCCCCCCCCCCCTCTCTCTCTCTCCTCTCTCTCTCTCCTCCTCCTCCTCCTCCTCCCACCCCTATTATCCCTGTCGCATAGATCTCTCTCTCTCTCCTCCTCTCTACTACTCCCTTCTTCCCTTCTCATACTCTCTCTCTCCTCCTCCTCCTCCTCCTCCACACACCCCTATTACCCCTGTCGCATAGTTTTTTTGCGCTCTCTCTCTCTCTCTCCCTCTCTCTCTCTGTCTCTCTCTCTTTCTCCTCTCCCTCTCTCTCTCACTCACTTCATTATCTTCGGGAAGCTGAGGCCGAAATGTTGCTTAGTTTGTATTATCCATTTGTTTATGAGTCACATAACTCCCTTTATTATTTTTTTTTTCACATACATGGAACGCATACCACGAGAAATAAGACTATAGTCTTTTTAGAGCTAGTACAATTTTCAAAGACATCGCTTTTCCACACTTGGCTAAAACTTCAAATATAACCTCCATTCCCGACAGGAAATCGGAACACTGTGTGTAAAATGCATTTCCGAATGCCACATTCCGTATCGTAATTGGACACCACAATGACAAACGGCAGAACATACATAGTTTAAGATAATAAACACTGGTGTCAGAACTTAAATTATGTTCCCTGTTCCGTCCCTTTTTCTGTTCCAAAATCTAAAAATGCTGAGAGTTTCCAATAAATGAATGAATAAGTAAATAAATTAAAAATAATCATTTCTTTTTAATCACATTAAAAAAAACGAATATATATATATATATATATATATATATATATATATATATATATATATATATATATATATATATATATATATATAAACTGGAAATACTATTACACAACCACAGAAACAACAACACCTTAAAAGATCAGAACTAATGACAATGTGCAGCCACTCTAATAAATTCAAGCTCAAAACACAAAAGGTTAGATAACTCTTCCCCCCTCGGGGTCTTTGGTCATCAGCAAAACATGTAAGACGAGATGTGACCCCTGTTAGGCGATATTACAATTGTTTCCGACAGAGACGACGCAGTAAACAGCTAGGTACTCATTTTACACGTGAACAAGGTGAAAGAATGCGAGTTAAGACCCTTTCCAAGGACTCAATTGTGCGCCGATCAGAGCGGGACTCCAACCTAGTAACTTCCGATCCGACGGCGAGTGTCATACCACAAGACCACATCCATAGCGCACAAAAATGTGATGAGAGAGAATAGATACATATGTATTGAAGGAGGAGATGGAGAGAGTAAAGTTCTTGGATATGTATAGAAGGAATCAAATTGACGTCACTGATCTCTTTGTTATTGTTTTTATACACCCATTTTGTGATTAATTCTCTTTAAATTATATCAGACTATAAACGTTCAAGGTTCCATATAGATTTGTGGACTGGAGCGTTATTTTTGGCTGGCGGACTTTGTGAGTATTTTACTTTAACATAGAGCATCAATAGAAGGAATGAAGTTGACGTCACTCAGACCGTTTGTTATTGCTTTTAGACAGCCATTTTTATAATTTACTTCTCACTATTATTTGTTGTTTTTAAGGGTTTTACGGTGCTTGCAACAGATTAAGGTCATATCAGCGCTAGTCGAAAGGAAGAACGTTGGATAGTAAAAACATTCTAGATGTACAATTAAAAGGACTTGAGGAAAAAGTAAGACAATGGGGAATAGTATAATATGGAACAGATATAGATTCCAAGAGCACAATATCTGTGTACTTAGTTTGAGATCACCTAAAAGTCTTATCCAGACACCAGCACAGGATCCCATTAAGAATACACTCAAATGTTAACAAATCATAAGTTAAATGTTTAAAAAATAATTACATAACAGAGAGATGATTTACAAGGGAAAAAAATCTGATCTCCCAAAACTATAACTATACATTCAAACTCTTTCCCTTCCAGCCAAGGACTCCGACCAGGGTCAGGACAAAGCTTAGTTAGAAGACACAGAAAGTATTTCCCTGCCCACTCTCGGAGTACTTCTCACTAAATTATATCAATCAGGCTATAAACGTTCGAGGTTACACAGTTTTGTGTGTTAGTATGTTATACCCTGATGGAGATGTCGTGAGTATTTTCCCAATACGCATAACATCACTACATTGCAATCAGATTTAATTCTATAAACAACGTAAACCACTGAAAATTTTCCATTTTGTGGACAATCATGTGTCAAGTTGACCGTGTTGTCGCGTCAAGGGTTGCGGAGAAAAAAAACAAAAACAAAAAAAAAAAAAAACAAAAACAAAAAAAAAAACCCACAAAAACTAGAATATGTATCATGTCATTAGACAATGGAAATTACGGAGATCGGAAAACTAATTCTTCTTTTGCTAATTTTATCAGACATTTTTTTATTTTGTATGAAACCCATTATAAATGTTACGGTGATCAAGAACTTGGAGAAAAACAAAACTCTTTGTTCATCTACCTCTCCTGACTCAAAATTTATTTAAAAAAATTATTCAAAAAATAATAACAGTATTTATATAGCGTAATATCCACTAGACGTACTCAAAGCGCTTTACAGGGGTTCCCAAGCCAACAGCAATACTAAACACGAAGGACGAGACATGACGCATGTCCGGCTATATTATATTTTTTTCCGACAGAGACAACAAACAGCCATGTACTCATTTTACATCTGAGTACGGTGATAGAATGTGAGTAAAAAGCCTTTTCCAAGGACAACTAACTCTGCGCCGCTCAGAGCTCGTCTCGAAACCTGGACCTTCCGATCCGAAAGCGAGAGTCATACCACTAGGCCCCATCGCAGAACAGGGAGGGGCACTGTTCTGTCGACTACATAGCCTCACTATTAATTAACATTTATTTCAAATTTCAACCATCTTTTTTAGTAAACACATAGTGCTTGGTATCAAACTTATTGTAAATTTGACACTGATCACGAATCTGATGTCAAGACAGCGAAAATCCGAAAAAAAAAATTGTCCACTTTTTTATACTGCCACGCCTCCGATAGCCCATCGCCCCGAAAACATTTTGCGTCCCTCAGCTTGTCACCCAGTTATTTGGCCATACACATTGCTATTTCATTAAAATTTACTTAAGCCGTGCCTACCCCCCACATCGTCACCGGTAAAAACGCCACGCGTATGGGGTCTCTAAACTTGTATAGTATAGTATAGTATAGTTTTCCAGCGTATTAGGCGTTTTGTGCCTTTGCTGATCTTGGCATTCAGTTCATCGAGATAAAAGTCAATAAAAAGCCCTAACAGATCTTTTGACCTGTATCTATAATATATAAACTTTTTGATAAATTGAAGGCCCTAACCCTAACAGATCTTTTGACCTGTATATACGTCTAACCCTTTGATGGGATCTTAATGGGCGGTTCAACTATGCTAAACATGTAATCCGCTAAGTGGCTATCTAAGCTAATTTTGAAGGCGTTGACACTTGGAGCATTGGTCACCGTTTCAGGGAGACTGTTCCAGCGGTCGATCACACGTTGATTAAAGTAGTGTTGCCTAAGCGATGTGTTACACCTTGGTTTATGCAGCTTGTAATTATGACCTCTGGTTCCATTGTTTGCAAACACGAAAAGTTTACTCTCGACTTGATACAAACTGTGTGTAAACTTGTATGTTTCAATCATATCACCTCGTACTCGTCTGTATGTCATGCTTGGAATTTCAATACGTTTCAGTCTATCCTCATATTGCTTATCTTTCAACCCAGGAATTACTTTTGTTGCTCTGCGAAGCACGCCTTCAATAAGTTTCTTATCTTTCTCAAATTGTGGTGACCATACTGAGTTGCTGAACTCGAGATGGGGTCTGACTAATGCAGTAAATAGTATTTTCATAGTTGCTGCATCTAAATAGGTAAAAGATTTCTGATGAGTCCAAGGATTCTGTTTGCCTTATTAACTTGTGTTTCTATATGCTTTGAGAATTTTAATTTAGTATCAACATGTACTCCCAAATCTTTCTCAAGTTTTGACTTATTCAGAGCTGTTCTGTCGCTACAGTGATGCTGTCTCATATCGTAGTGAAAGATTTTGTTTTTCGTTCCAAGATGTAGCACTGTGCATTTTCCAGCGTTGAACTTCAGTTGCCAATCGTCTGCCCAGTTGACTAGATTGTCAATATCTAACTGAAGACTGTCTCTATTTTCTAGATTGTTTACCTTTCTGTATACTTTAGTATCATCGGCATACATTGAACATGAGCTAGACAAAATACTTGGTAAATCATTAATGAAGATTACGAAAAGAGTTGGACCTAAGACGCTGCCTTGTGGCACTCCACTAAGAACTTCTGTCCAATTTGACACTGTGCCTTGCACGCTAACTCTCTGTTTCCTGCCTACTAGAAAATGCTTAATCCAGCTTAGAGTATTTCCTTGTACACCATGAGCTTCCAGTTTGTTTAAGAGTCTTTGATGGGGAACAGAATCAAAAGCTTTAGCAAAATCTAAGTAGATTGCGTCAACCGAAGATCCTTGGTCGAGAAACTCTGTCCAATCATTTAAAGTCTTTAGGAGGTTAGTTGAACATGACCTGCCAGAAACAAAGCCATGTTGGCATTCAGACAGTAACTTGTTGTTCTTTAGGTGAGTTATGACATAGTCTCTAATAATGCTCTCCATTATTTTGCAAACCACTGAGGTGAGGCTAACTGGTCGATAATTGCCCGGATTACTCTTGTCTCCTTTCTTGAATAACGGTGTAACTTGTGCTTCTTTCCAATCGGGTGGAAGAGTTCCTGAGTCAAGTGATTTTTGGAACAGTAACGCTAATGGTTCGGAGAGTTCTTCTGACAACTGACATAATACGCGGGGGTGGAACATGTCAGGTCCTGGGGACTTGTTCATATTGAGTTTGTCTAGTTTCTTCTTTACAGTGTCTTTGTCGAATTCTATATCTGATAGTATGTTGTTTACACTTTTTCTTTCACATGTAGGTATATTAGTAAGATCCTCGTTGGTGAATACACTGCTAAAGAACTTGTTAAGAATATTGGCTTTGTCAATGTTAGATGAGGCTGTCTTATGATCATCATACAAATCCGCAATACCGTCTTTAGTCTTCGTTTTTGTTCTAGCATATGCAAAAAACTTTTTCGGGTTCACTTTAGCCATACGAGAAATAGATCTCTCATAGTCCTTTACAGCAATTCTGCATGAGCTTTTGGCTTGATTTCTGGCCCTCGTGTAATTAATATAGTCTGCACCCTCTCTAGTTTCTAAGTACTTTTTGTAAGCTTGCTTCTTTTTCTTGAGTTTTGCCAAGACTGTAGGATTGATCCACCGAGGTGAAGTTCTGTCTGAACTACTTTTAACTTTTGGTACGCTGATGTCCACTGCAGACATAACTTCAGATTTGATAATAGTCCATGCATCGAGTACAGACAGGTTTATTATTTTTTGTGTTAGGTCTGCAGCTGAGACTAATTCAGAAAGCTGTTTGTAGTCGCCTTTATCGAAACAGTAGCGGGGTTCGTTCGAGTAACATTTCTTTGTGTAACATCTAAAGTCAAAATATAAAACCTGGTGGTGACTCTTGCCTAGTGGAGCCTCATGTCTTATTGAGTCAATCATTGAATGTTCATTTGTAAAAACCAGGTCCAGAATATTTGGGTTTTGCTCTGAACGGTAGTGAGTTGGTTGCTTAACGTGCTGTGTTAAGAATGAATCCCTGACAGCTTCCATGAATTTAGAAGCAGAGTGATCTGAGTCCTTGGGGGATAACTCGTTTGCCCAGTCTACTTCAGGAAAGTTAAAATCTCCCGTAACTAGAACATGTGATTTGCCTTCTGTCATTTTAACTAAAAGTTCATTAATCTTATCATTGTTTTCAAAAGAGCTATTCGGTGAACGATAAACCGAGCCAACTAACATCCTATCATTGTCTCTAAGTGTTATTTCACACCAAACGGATTCTTTGGATGATGACAAGTTGTCTGACAACTTGACTGGTTGAGCATTTAGCTTTGAACGAACCCATATGGCTACACCACGATGACAACTTTTATCCTGAATATTGTGAAAACAATCAAAGCCTGGAATCTGAAGTTCTACCGGCTCGATTTTACCTCTTTGCTGATTTTTAGGTAACACTTCAGTTATACTTATAACATCAACACTCTCAGCATCAATCGTTAATAAAAGTTCATCTCTCTTGTTGATAAAAGAATCTGAATTTGTATAAAAGCACTTTAAAATGTCTGTACGATGACGGTCTAATTTTTTGTACAAGCACTTAAAACTGTCCGTCTGATGGGGGTTAAAAACATTCTGTACATTAGAACTAAAATCGTTGGTTATTTTCTTTCCTCCTCCTCTCTCTTTCTGTCTGCTGGCCTGCCCTGTCTTCGATTGGAATCTACAACTTTCCCCCTCCATATTGTCCACTTCTCCTCTCCCCCTTTCTGTATTGTCTCTTCCCTTTTTTTGTCTCTCATCTCTACCAATTTCCTCATCTCTTCCCTTTCTAAAGGGGTGTAATCCTTTTTTAAAAAAATATTTTTATGTATTTCTGATTGTGAAGTCCTTCCTAAGCAAATGACTAAAACTGGGCCATACTTAGTCCGTGATGTTAGTCTGGGAATTGCTAAGTCAGCTCACATCAAATTCGATTTTTTTCAAGTCCTTGACCAAAGTCAGAGATAGTCAAGAGACAAAGCGTTAGGCCGCGTTCATGAAAACGGCTCATGGACCGGTAATCAATGGCCAGTTTAAATTAACGCTCAGTATTGTAGCGGGCATCCATTGTAACAAGATATATGTTAATATTTATATGTAATATTAATATAATAGTCTACACAATCCACATCACTAGTGAACCGGAGTGAGACTCACTTATAAGCAAATATGCAATGCATTTTCATATCTTAAAATCGAGACTACCCAGTTTGTAAACTATACTTTCGACTACCAAGCTTATGAAGTATATTCCTTATAATGATTTGATCAACGTATGTACCTCATAAAATCTGCTGGATAAAAGAAAACTAATAGCAAGAATTGAATGGCCGTCCCATTGTATTTTTTAAACAGATAAAACCTTCCACACACTTTGTGCTTGCAGCAATTCATAGGAACGTTTCGACCCGAAATAATTGAACCATCTTAGCTTAGACTTAGATCCATTAAGAGAATGGTACCGATGAGGAAAAGAGGTTAACTGCTAGGTTGAATCATCTGTAAAGATAGAGCTAATAATAAGATAACCAACGTCAAGTGTTAAATGTAATGACTATTTAAAAAAAAAAGCTTAGACGTCTCTACCTACTTAGTGGGTTTAATTGCGCCAACAAATAAATACGCAAAATTTATCGAGTTAATAAGACGGGGGGTGAAAGTTGAAGGAAATGGGTTTTTAAAAAAACTTCGGCATGTCTGTTTCAAATCGAAAGGCGATTACTACTCATCACAACATCAGGCCACCCAAAGTAAGGCCGACGTTTGAAGGTCCCAAAGGTTAAAGGATATCTTACTAAGTTTGTCCAGCTCTCAAACAGAGACACAATATTCCAGGTAAAGTAACCTATAAATAAATCAGTATCGTGAGATTTTATCATCATCACCATCGTTGCTATTGAGAGCACAATATTATTATTAAGTGATGACTTCATTGGAAATCAATAATGCTGTGAAAACACCGATTACCTAGACCAAAATCGTTTCTTAGAAGAATGCGTTATCTGGTGGCAATTATAAAATAAGAGTAGGTTTCATTTTCCCGTTTTTATACACCTCACCTCATTCTTTGACCGTAACATGTGTGCAGCCAGTCCTGTCACCCGCTTTTCTTATCAGGGTTGGGCTGTCTAAATGTGTCCAATCCTTGATATTGTCCATCCAGCATTTTGACTGTTCCTCTCTTTTCCTGCATCCAACTTAGGTCCCTTGCAGAAGTGTTTTTGGGAGCTAAGTTGGCGGATCACATAGTCAAATCATGAAAACGTCCTCCTTTTTACGATAACAAGCAAGTGCTCTTGGAGGCCTGCCAAGCGTTCACTTAGAGTATGTATACTCGTTGGTCTTACGGTCTTTCCATGCAATTCCAAGAAGTCTCCGCATGCATTTGTTCTCGAATGTCTGGACTCATTAAGCGATTTCTGCTATCAAGGTCCAGGTCTCGCATCCATATAGCAGGCTAAACAACACCAAGGACTTATACAGTTTCTGTTTGGTTGGAAAGGTGATGCATTTTTTCGTCCAGATCTTACCCAGCTGTGTCAAAGGTGACAACTAAAATTCTGTTTTTGACTTCCAGAGTTGACCGTGTGGCACCTAGATATTTGAAGGAGCTTACATTTTCTAAAGTTTATCGCCCATCGTCATATGCGCTGTCTTGTCCTGATCTCCATTACCTCAAAATATTCAAACCAGTTTCCCATAGAAATCCCACCAGGGCCACATGGTCACGCTCAACCGCTGGAAAAAGGCTTGCTTAAAACTCACCGGTGAAAAAAAACAACTCGGCTATCTCCCTTACAGTAACTAGATGACAACCAAACCCGAGTTGTCTCATTCTTAAAGAAAAAGAACAAGAAATAATGGGGGGGAAAAAACACAACAAAAACACACATAACAAAGAGACCCCCCCCCCCCCCCCCCCCTCCCCCAAACACTAAAAGAACAATATAAAAATAACGAAACAAAAAAAAAGAACAAAAAAAAAAAAAAAAGACCCATCAAGACTCTCTCTCTTACACACAAACATTCGCATTTGATTGCCACCATGGAAAAGAACTCCGACCTGAGTATGGGCAAGAAACCAAGTTGTGGGATAGAAGACCAACGAGAAGCCCCCACCAACCAAATTTGGGGTCATGTGTTATTTAAAAATTTTAAGCGTTTTACAGAAATAGGGTGATAGAAGACACTCAAGTGACCTTGGTGGGCCCACCATGGGAGGGGAGGTTTGTTTGTTTGTTTTTAAGGGTTTTACGGCGCTTGCAACACATTAAGGTCATATCAGCGCCAGTAAAAAGGTAAAAAGGCAGAGAATGGGATAGTAAAAAGTTCTAGAATTACAATTAAAGAAACCAAGAGAAAGTAAGACAAAGGGGGAACTAGGAACAAATAGGGATCAGATGTAGATTCCAAGAGCATACCTTCAATGTACTTAGTTTGAGATCACCTATAAGTCTCATCCGGACACACGCACAAAATCCAACAAGGAGGAATACACTCAAATGCTTACATTATACATTAAAAATAAATAAGATAATACCTGACAGAGAGATGATTTACAAAGAAAAAAATATCATCTCCCAAATAAATATCTATGCATTTAACTGTTTCCCTCCCAGCTAGGACTCCGGCCAGGGCCAAGACAAAACCAAGTAATCTCATTCCAAGACAAAGACAGAAAGCATGTTGGAAAACATATAAGGGGATAGAAGACACAGTATGTACCTCCCTGCCCACTATGGGAGGTCAGGATCCCCACCCAGTGGGAGGGGAGGGATTTGATCAAATTGTTGTTTGTTTTTAAGGATTTTACGGCGCTTACAACACATTTAGATATATCAGCGCCAGTAAAAAGAATATGGGATAGTAAAAAGTTATAGAATTACAATTAAAGCACCCAAGAATAAGCAAGACAAAGGGGAATTAGTTCAAATAGGGACCAGATGTAGATTCCAAGAGCACACTATCAGTGTGTTTAGTTTGAGATACTAAATGTTTCACCCCAGTGCATAACAAAGAGATGATTTACAAGACAAAAAATATCATCTCCCGAAACTGTTTCCCCTCAACCAGGACAAAACCAAGTAATCTCATTCCTAGACAAAGACAGAAAGCATTTTGGAAAACAGATATAGGGGTAAAGACAGAGTAAGCGCCTCCCTGTCCCTCCCAGGCATTTACCACCTGTGATCAGATTCAATCGCTAAGAGTGATACTTACAAACATTGTTTTGTTTTTAAGGGTTTTACGGCGCTTGCAACACATTTAGGTCATATCAGCGCCAGTAAAAAGGACGAAAATGGATAGTAAAAAGTTCTAGAATTACAATTAAAGCACCCAAGAAAAGGTAAGACAAAGGGGAACTGGGAACAAATAGGGATCAGATGTAGATTCCAAAAGCATACCACCAATGTACTTAGTTTGAGATCACCTATAAGTCTCATCCGGACACAAGCACAAAATCCAACAGAGAGGAATACACTCAAATGCTTACATTATACACTAAAAATAACAAATATAATAATACATAACAGAGAGATGATTTACAAGGAAAAAAATATCATCTCCCAAAACAATAACTATGCATTTGACTGTTTCCCTTCCAGCCACGACTCCAACCAGGGCCAGGACAAAATCAAGTAACCTCATTTCAAGACAAAGACAGAAAGCATGTTGGAAAACAGATATAAGGGGATAGAAGACACAGTATGGACCTCCCTGCCCGCTATGGGAGGTCAGGATCCCCACCCAGATACTTACAAACAAAAACAAAAACAAAAACGTCAAAATTGATCAACTTGACAAGGTCAGGAAAGCAAAACTTTTGAAATAATGCTCGTTTTTTTTTATATATGCCATAATAAGTTTATTCTGTATAAGAATTCCTTTCAAATAATATATATATATATACTTTATAGTTTCAGGATTCATCAAAATGAATAGTTGCACTACTCCCTTGTGAAATTTGTCATTAAAAACAAATTAAATTAAGACAATTTAATTTATGAAACAATCTGTCATTATTTACATGTTAAAAAAAATATTCATCAGTATTTCAACAATTGTATTTTTTCAATGAGTAGTTGTCAACTTTTACATACTTTTACCAAATAAACTGAAAGCAAAAGGTAGAATCGCTGCAAGTGAATGTTGGTTCTCTTTAAAAAAAAAAAAAAAAAAAGCATAACTTGTTGCATGCCAAAAATATCCAGGTAATAATGTAAAATACCGAAATACTAAATCATATTGATGACTTGTTAAATGCTGATGTTAGTTTTTGACAACAGAATATCATTGAATAAGTTTGCTGACATAGCTTAAAGCCACTTCCATTTGATAATATAAAAAGAGAATGTTTAAATAAACACATAAACTCGAGAATAATTGTTAAATAAAAATTTAGAAAAAAAAAACAACACACACCTACACTTTGGTCGGGTATAGAAATCGAATGGCACTTGCAGCAATCGTTCATTATACGTCTTGGTGCCTATAAATCATGTACTCACCAATGAACCAAGTAAGGATTATAGTGGAATCCTGATAAAACCAGCACCATAAGACCCGAAAGATTGGCTGACTTTATCCATTAACAATGGAACACACTTTGATAAAGAACAAAAAATTTGGGACCAACAAGAGGTCTTGACTTTATGCGTTTTTTTTTGTTTTTTTTTGTTTTTAAGGATTTTACGGCGCTTGCAACACATTTAGGTTATATCAGCGCCAGTAAAAAGGAAGAAAATGGGATAGTAAAAAGTTCTAGAATTACAATTAAAGCACCCAAGAAAAAGGGGAATTGAGAACAAATAGGGATCAGATGTAGATTCCAAGAGCATACCACCAATGTACTTAGTTTGAAATCACCTACAAGTCTCATCCAGACACAAGCACAAAATCCAACAAAGAGGAACACACTCAAATGCTTACATTATACATTCAAAATAAAAATAATAATACATAACAGAGAGATGATTTACAAGGAAAAAAATATCATCTCCCAAAACAATAACTATGCATTTGACTGTTTCCCTCCCAGCTAGGATTCCGGCCAGTGCCAGGACAAAACCAAGTAATCTCATTCCGAGACAAAGACAGAAAGCATGTTGGATAACAGATATAAGGGGATAGAAGACACAGTATGTACCTCCCTGCCCGCTATGGGAGGTCAGGATCCCCACCCAGTGACTTTATGCGGATTCCACAGTATTATCATGACAAAAGATAACCTTGTCATGTCTAAAAACAATTTTTTTATTTAAAAAATTATAATGCAATATCACTCAACAATCAAACTAAAGCAGAAGCATCTTATACTTTATGTTACACTAAAATATCATGATGAAAATCAATACACAAAACAACCTCCTACCCTGTAACGTCTATATTCAAGCATATCACATTCTGCATTAGGATATGACAAATCTATAAGTACTATAAAGATTTTTTTTCCTTCGTACAATCAATATAATTTTCATATTTCTTTAATACCAATCAACTGTAGCAACTCTAAATTTGATTGCTTTTAAACACTTATAGCTTGGGTAAAATAGATTCTAAAAGCAGTAAGCTCGAGTTCTTGATTAATAATATGATACCCATTTGCTATTTCATAAGCATCTCATTCTAGCTTATCATCAACACCAATGTTTAAAATATGTGAGAAATAAAAGGAGGGAGGGGATAAACAAAATGTAAAAATATGTTTATGTTTTTGTTCGCTATTAAGAGTTTTATGGTGCTTGCGACACATTAAGGTCATATCAGTGCCAGTAAAAAGGAAGACAAAGGGGAGTTAGTTCAAATAGGGAACATATGTAGATTCCAAGAGGATATATCAATGTACTTAGTTTGAGATCACCTAAACGTTTCATCCTGACAATAGCATAGGTCCCAACAAAAGAGGAACACACTCAAATGTTTACAAATCATAAATGTAAAACAAAAATAATACAATGGTTAATAGAGAGATGATTTACATGACAAAAAATATCATCCCCCAAAACTCTATACATTTGACTGTTTCCCTCCCAGCAAGGACCAAACCAAGTAATCTCATTCAAAGACCAAGACAGAAAGCATGGTGGAAAACAGATATAAATATAAAAGGATAGAAGACACAGTAAGTGCCTCGATGTCAGGAAAAATGTAATAAATAACTGGTATTAGTATTCAAAACGACTAATTATTATACATGGTAATGGAATGGAATGTTATGCTAAAGAAAAGTCACCCCCCCCCCCCCCCAAACCTAAAAAAGGTGGCTTGCCAGCCCTGATAGGTAATATTTTTTCTTCTTTTTGCAAACAATTTGTACTGACTGATGTACACAAATTTGAAGGTCTGATAACCAGACTCATTATGGAGCTGTTTTTTGACATTGTAATGTGTTGCATTGGTTGGAGAGTTTTTCCATTACAACAATTAGACCATAACAATTTGGGTTATCGGACTAGCAAATATGTAAACATCGGTATTGATATAACTCAATAATGTTCTTTTGAAGAGAATTGTAAACAATTGAATTCAGGATACCAGGAATGGAATCAAATAGCATCCTCTGTTTGAATGCATATTTTCTTTTGAGCTTAATGGTTCAATTTAATAAAGAAAAAGAAAAAGAGCATAGTGGCCAACTTTTCTATCACTTAAAATTAGACACCATCCGAGCGTTTTTTTTGTTTTGTTATTGTTTCTTTTTAATGGTTTTATGTGCTTACAACACATTTAGGTCATTTCAGCGCCAGTGAAAAGGAAGAAAATGGGATAGTAAAATAATTCTAGATTTACACTTAAAAGCACATAAAAAAAAGTGACAGGGGACTGATTCAAATAGCGAACAAATGTAGATTCCAAGAGAATACTATCAATGTACTTAGGTTGTGGTCATATAAAAGTTGCATCAAGACACAAGCGAAAAATCCCACAACAAAAATATAATATATAACAGAGAGATGATTTACAAAGAAAAAAATGTCATCTCCCAAAACTAAAACTATACATTTCCTGTAGTAGCCGTGGTAGGAGTACTGTTAAAAGCATCAAATCGAGAAAAGAATCTGAATTCCAAGATTAAAAAAAAACAATGTATGTTTTTAAAAAAAGGATTTCATACCTTTAATATGGGAATCGTTACATTAAAAGTTAGTTTTTAAGGGTTTCACGGTGCTTGTGACACGTTTAGGCCATTTCAGAGCCAGTAAAAAGGAAGAAAATGGGAAAGTAAAAAAATTATAGATTTACAATTGAAAGCACACAAGAAAAAGTAAGACAAAAGGGAATCGTTTAAATAGTGAACAGAAGTAAATTCCAAGTGCATACTATCAGTGTACTCTAGTCTGAGATCACCTAAAAGATTTACAGGATTCGACAACAATTCCATCGATGCACCTATTTTGATAATATCTATAGGTCCCATCCAGGAATCCGCAAAGGATCCTGCCATGAAGGATAGACTCAAATGCTTACAAAGTAAGGAATGTTTTTGTTTTTTTTAAAATTAAAAACTATGAGAATACATAACAGGTTAAAGATTTAGAAGAGAAAAAATATAATCTCTCCAAAAAAAAATAAAAAAAGAAATTGAACAATACATTTGACTGCTTCCCTTTCAACTAAGGATCCAGGCCAGGACCAAGAAAATATAATAAAAAGAGCAATCTCAAACCAGAACAAAGACAGAGAGAGCAACATGGAAAGGGAAAATAGATATAGGGGTACAGAAGTAAAAGTGACCACTCCGCCCAGTATGGGAGGTCAGGAGACCATGTCCAGATTGACTGCTCTAACTAAACCAAACAGATGTAACCAATTATTCTGATGTTAATATTGAAAAAAAAAGAGTAATAATTATAAACACAAAGAATACAAATTTCATTGCACTACAATATTAACAAAAGAAAAACGACTAAGTAAATCTAGTGTACCAATTGGCCGTTTCAATTTCAAATATACATATATATTAATTATCTGTGCATCTGTCATAATCGAGTTAAATCTGGTATCTATAAACTACATCATAGAACCCAGTCCTGCATATAGCTTGTGGCCACCTTCACATCTTTACTGAACTGCTCACTGTTGAAAGTGCCAGGAGAGGAACACAAGCTCCATCCTTCAGAGTCCTCCTTCATGTCTTCATCTTCTCCCTTGATGGAAACTTCTAATTTAGTAGGAGACATTAGCCACTCTGATAGTGACTTATTTGAAGGATTAAAATTGAGTATAACTTTAGCATTTGTCTCAAGGGATGAATCGTGTACCTGCTGAAGCCAAAGGTTTGCTTCTTCCTTAGAATGCTTGAACATAGGACTCACAATGCAACTTTCTGACAAGCCTGGGGGCTTCAATAGCCATTGATCACTGGTCGTTTCAGCAATGTGACTAAACATTCCCTTCTCTGGAGTGTTTTGAAGACCACTTTTCTTATCTTCTGCCTCCTCTTTACCTTGGCTCAGATCCATCTTCTCATTGTTTTCACTGATTTCAGAAGAAATCAACCAATGAGATAAAGGGAGCTGAGGTGGATTGAACACCTTTGTGGGATCCAAGGGGTTTTTGACTCCCAACAGGTTTTGTTCGCATTGTACTGCACAATTAGGTTTGCAAACGCAGTCCATCAGTGTTGAGCACAATTCATTAGCCTTACAAATGTCCTCCAGCTGAAGGGGAACAAATTTGTTTTCTTTGCTAGCTGTAGCCTGGTGTTGTGTTACTCCTTGCCGACAACAGTTGTTATTTACATTTCCTGCAACATCTGGTTTGCCTTTGCTCTGTGGAGTATACAAATAATTTGATAATGGAAGCAGTTTGGCCTTGAGCAACTCATCTCTTCCTGGCTATTCCAGTCTACCCTTGGAATACACACTAAAGACAAATTTCCCCTTGGGGACGAATAAAGGGAATTTTATTGTTTGTTAATTTATAACATAAATAAGGACATATTATGTCCATCCACAGCTTCAGCGGTTTATCTAAACATTTTCTTTCAAACTATGAGATGAAATCTATAGGCAAGTGACTCCTTTGCCAAATTCATCTTCAAAAGTCATGAAATTACAACAAACAGAAACATTTGAAATTTGATTCACTACAAAAGAATCTAACACCAGTAACAGAAACTCAATGACTATATGGAAGATTCGTGGAGGGAGGTGTTTAGATTTTGGTTCACTTGTCTCCTAACATAGATGCATTAGACATTCAAAGAATCCTTTTAAATATTTAAACTTTTCAAAATATGGCTATTATTTGAAGATACTTTTCGCAACATACGGAAGTTTTAAAAGTTATGTTATTATCAAAAAAGTTTTGTAAAACAATGAACAGGTTCTTGAGCTTTTTAAAGCCTCATTTTGACTTTAAGGTAAAGCATCCTATAAACATCTGATAATTTGTTTAATTGTAAATAAAATAAACTTACGGTCTGTGCAAGCCATTGCTTAATGTTTTCATCCTTGGGGGCCCCATACTTTTCTGTTGTACTTTCTCCATTGAAGTAGGAAGGTGTCTGCTTTCCATAAGCCCTCGTCCTCAACCAAGTGGACGGCTCTTTGCTGATGTGACGAAAAAGATCTTTCTGTTTCATCTCATCCTGATCAAACACTTGCTCAACAGGCTGATGAAGCCAAAACTGTAAATTAATTAAAAGAGAAGAAAATAAAAGTTTGGGGATTGAAAAGATGTGAATACTATGATTTTGACACCAACTTTCTAACCACAAAAATGGCAACCAAGTGAAATGATTTGCTCAAAAACAGGAGACAACAATCTAGAAGGGCAAGTAGAATTTTGAGAACACTCAAAAAGAAGTAAATCATCTTCACTGGCAAAACCCCCTAAAAAAACTTATTAATTCTTGGCCATGTTAGTGTGTCAA
>NC_088364.1:36772932-36847932 GCF_034508935.2 Berghia stephanieae | reverse complement strand
TTCCAACACAATTGAGGTTATATGAGAGACCGCTGAAACAAAAAAACAAGCAATCTAACAAAAATAGTACAAATGTAAATCAAAATCATAACCTAAAGATATCATAAGCTAAATTATAAATAACCAAGAACAAACAGGCAGAAGATTTACAGAAAAAAAAAATATCCCCTGTCAAAAATACAATCACAAACCAAAGAAGCAGGATAGGCTAGTAAAGAGAAGAAGAAACGACATCACTATCGGATCGTACACCCATGCGAACATCATGCATAGGTATATGATTCAAGGGTGATATTTTACAGGAAACTGAAAATTATAAAAAGTTTCAAATAGGAGTTAGTTAAAATAGATATTAAACAAGGCATGTGTTGACATATGAGGGTTGATCAAATATAAATTGCCCTGATTATGAAGGAATGATCTGATTCTCGTGAAAGTCTGCTGCACACTTTCTTTTATTTTTCAATAGAGTCCCCAGCTTAAGCCTCCTTTTTGACAATGCTTAATTTCTGGTTCGTGTGCCTTGGTGTGCATTAATGTAAAAAGTTCATATCAGAACTTCCAATGTTTTTTATGTAATCTTATGAGAAATATTGACAACCTTTCCTGAAAATTCCAGTCAAACACAACGATTTCTTGATTGTCAGTGCAATTCATATTTGATCAACCCATCTATTACGCTTTGTTGAGATAGCCTTTAAGATTTTATACTTTCGTCAAATATTTTTGCAACAGAAAAGACTATGTTCATAACCTTGATGTCATCCAAGTAAAAACTCTAACTGGAATACAAAACATTCCTTCAATAGCTATGCCAGAGAGACATAAAAATAGTAGAAAATTTCTGGACTTCAAAATGTGACTCCTGGGACCCTTTTTTGAAATATTGATTAAAGGAAAAATTAACACAAATTCTATTCCAATTTAAATGCATGGTAAGAAACAATGTACCTTGGAATCAGAAGGTATATGCTGAAATAGACTTTCACTTTGCTTCTGAGCTGTCAGAAGACTCTCCAAGTAGTCAGAAGAATTGTGGAGCCATGGTTTCAAATCTTCAAAGACGCCTTTTATTTTTCCACATTTTACTGATAGAAAAAATATAAAGAAAAGAAATCCAAATTAATGGTATTTTATAGTACATTTGCAAGAGGATAATACATTAAGAACTCTTTGTATTTCTATTCAAACCTGCATTATTTTATGCAGAAAAAATCCTGCAACAGTCATAAAATCTGAAGTTTGTTTTTATTTTCTTTACTTTTCAAAATCTGAATAATAAATAATAAAAAGAAAAAAATATCTAGACTATCAAAACTGCAATTCTGACTTTATCTGTGAATTTTAAATTCACACCTGATAAAAACTGTTTTGGCTGCAAGTGATTCAGTGAATAGAAACAAAAATAATGAAGTCTAGGTTACCTACAGATTATTATTGCTTTAAATAGATCTTTGTGTTTTTAAGTAAAGTTTGTTTTTAAGGGTTTTACGGCGCTTGCAATACATTGAGGTCATATCAGCGTCGGTAAAAAGGAAGAAAATGGGAAAGTAAAAGTTCTAGGATTACAATTAAAGCACCCACATTTAGGTAAAACAAATGGGAATTAGTTCAAATAGGGAAAATGCAGATTCCAAGAGAACACCATCGGTGTACTTAGATTTGCTCTATTCCTTTCCTTTCGATCAACTTCTCATCCAAGGCCATCATGGGTCTTGTGCCACTTTCGACATTTGGTGCCAGTGTGTCTAGAAGAGGTGTCAAAAAATGACATAAGACATAATGGTGATTTTTCCGCTGAACTACCACTTAGCGGAAAATGTTTGACACGGCAAAAACAGCTGAAAAATATCCTAAAATCCTGGAATTCCGCAGAAGATTATCATCACCGATATATGTAAAAACAAAAATAATACAGTGCATAACAGACATGATTTATAAGACAAAAAATATCATCTTACAAAACTCTAACTATACAATTTGACTGCTTCCCTCCCAGGCAGGGCCAGGACAAAACCAAGTAATCTCATTCCAAGACAGAAAGCATGTTGAAAAACAGATATTGTGGAATAGGAGACACAGTAAGTGTCCCTCTGCCCACTATGGGAGGTCAGGAACCCAATCCAGGCTTAGATAAAGTTACTAATATAAAGAAAGTTTTGTGAGTAAGAAGAATAATTAAAAAGTACCATTCTTATTACGACTGTTGTCCACAATCTCAAAATTATGTTCCTCTTCCAGATCAGCATGACTCTTTATCTGACTGAGCCAGTTGTTTAAGCTACATGTTTCTCCTGGTGTAGTGCAATATGACATGTTAACGCCAGAGTTAAACTGACTGGGCAAGCCTTTTGGACGAACAGAAGAAAGACTGGTCTCTTCCTTTGGGCCTTGTCTTTTCTGAAGCCAATCCTCCATTCTTGTTGAAAGTTTGGGTATGGTCACAGTTATCTTCAAAAAATACAACAGAAGCAATATATTTTGATTAAAAAATTATGTGTTATCATGAGTGTGTCGTCAAAATCTATATAACTTGCAAGTTACTGAATTGTGCCTGGACAGTTGGAGAGGGAGACTATGCAAGCTGGATTGTCATATAAGTGGTAAACAAAGAAGGGAAAAATGTTAGCAGGAATCTGTCAGTTCCCTACAGTGTGTTCGCCATGTACATAGAAAAAAGCTATGAAAATGAATAAGGGAAAAGAAGAAAATGGAGCATAAACACATGTCTGTTATTTCTGACGAGTTACATGCCCACACACATAATGTGTGTGTGTGTGTGTTATAAATGTGCTTTATTACCATTAATAAGAGATATGAATTAAATAATTTTACACAATGTTTGCCAAAAGTTTACATATGATTAAACCATCTATTTAAAGATTGAGCATTTCAAGTCTCAAGTAATTCAAATTATTAAGCATTAATTGTGATAACCACGATGAAGTAAATACAGTCCACTCCGGATAATCGCAACTCGGTTAATCGCAACAAATTTTCAACCTCAAAAAGTGGCAAAGTCAAGAAATCAATCAAACAAAATCTCATGATTAAATTTCGTCATGGGTGAAATCATGACAAGTTGGAGAATCGAGAGTGGGGTTTAATGCTAAAGTAGTGTATCACCACTCTATTAGACACAAAAGGGCGGGGCATTGCAGTATTGGTTTATGAGGTCATCTGTGACCATAAGATAGGAGGGCTAGACATAGTCTACACAAGAGGTAGACAATGACAGTTGTAAGGAGAAAGAGAGCGATATCCTTTGTTTTGGGATTGACAACAGTGCATATGGGTTTGGTTAGAGCTTATTGTCTCTCATCACGGCTATTCTCTTTGACTCTTACGAATGTTGAGAACAAAAGAGTGAAAGTTTTGCTTGGTTTTTATTTCGATCAAATTGCTCAGTCTGTGGTGGACTAAGAACAATGTTTACAACAATTGGGTTGAGTTTACCATACATGGTATGAAACTGATCAGTGGTCAAATCAAAATTGTTTTAAAAACTTACAACAAGCGGATGGTGAAAACAGTATCCCATTATTTTATCTGAAATCGACCACAGATACCGCAGGCATGGACGGTCCCAAGATCGTGTAAACGCAGAGGCAAAATGTTGCATTAATGGACGGGAATCAACTTCGGTTTATCGCAACATTTTCACTGAACCCAAGGTGTTGTGATTATCCGGAGTGGACTGTATATTCACAATATATAAAAATCTTAATATGTATACAAGGGCATTGGGTGGCAATGACAAAGCAATAGATTGATGTGCCAACGTTCTGTGAAGTTTGTCACAAAGAATATTTTCCTACTGCCTGCCAAAGAGCGAGTCGGTGGCTGGATCTGACTTAAATCATGGAAGATACTTCAGAATAAAGTGATGTTATATCAAGGGTAACAAGCAATGGTTACTACAATTTCAAGCTGTAAAAACAGGAAACATCTTTGGCTCATTGGCTTAATGGCTCAGAGGGATTTCTTATATAAAAACAATTATTAAAATAATTAAATTTTTTTTCAATTTCTTACGCTTTTGGTAGAGGAATTGCTCTCTTTGAGTTCTTCCACTGTCTTGTAAAATATATGATGATCTTCATCTTCATATTCCTCTAAATGTCTGGGTACACTGGCAGATGGCTTCCATGGGTCGTCGAAGGCTGAAGGCAAAGGTAAGGCATTAGAATCGACGCGCCCATATTTCAAGATACACTCTCTCAACGACATATGGTCTGCTCTAAATGCAATATGAGGAGTTTCTCCGGGTGACAAATCAATCTCATCAAATCTGGAAATTCAAGGAATCAAAAAAATAATTTTGATCATCATAAAGAGTCAATTTCTATGTGGCAAAATCTTTCAAACTTTCACTTCCATCCATAAAATGCTATTTGTAAATAAAAGTTAATTAAAAATTCTTTTAGCCAATACCAGAATAGGATCATACAAGGAGGCCTTAAGAACCATAAAACCCATGGAGTTTGGGTATATCCCAGTTCGAGTAACATTAAAAATGGACATAAATAAATGTTTGACACCCTTAAGATAACATGTATGTCTATCTTCCACAAGATCGAATAAACCCAGCAATCCAGCCACTGCTAGGTAGACAAAGGAAAAATGAGTACAAAATGTCTTTTAAAGGGCTTACCATTGAAGAAATGGTAATGTCTAATGGCCGAATCAAACCATCAGAACTCATTTGATTATGATCTCAGTTTTACTACAGTCACACAGAATGTGGTTATGAGAAAAATAAAAACAGTGGATGCAGGACTCAAATAAACTAGCTTACTCCAAAAGATCTTATTCCCCATGACCTCGAAGAGAATTATCACTCATGAATCAAGCACACATATATTCCAAGCATAGTGAAGTAAATTTAAGAAATTAAAGACCACCTCCTTTCTTCAAGATGATGAATACTTACACAGGACATGATTGTTTACTTCTTTTGATATAATCAAAAAATTTTAACACTTCTTCCTTGACTTTTCTTTTTTTATGACAAACAAAAACCTAATTTTGCTGTTAATAAATTGATCCACTGCAAGTCCACGTGTATAATTCTGTAGGCCCAAGATATTTACATTTTGCTTGTTTGAAAGGTTATTATTATTATTATTGTTCCAGAGTTTGCATTTTTAAAAGTACTCAGTTTGGACGTAAACGAAAAACATTTTTTAAAAAAGATTTAAAAAGAAGGAAATTTAAAAAAATCCAATTGCAACTGTCAGATCTAGTGCCATGGGGAAAAGCTAATGACGTGACAGAATAAAAAATGTGAGGGAATGTCGTCTCTTTTTCATATAAAAATACTCACTTTGTCAAAATGTCAACAAGTTGTTTGTCCAAAATAGTGTCAGTGGACTTCATCATGGCCATTCTTGTTTGCAGCACACCCAAGGCCTGGTTGAGCTTTGCCTGTTGTTGTTGTAAGGCCTCTTCTTTCAAAGTGACCAACTCGTCTACTTTACTGAGCAAACTTACTTCCCTTCCTCGTAAGCTTTCCAAATTATGACTCACACAAGAGTGTATTTCCACTTTTATCTGTTATAACAAATAAAATTTTAAAAATAAAGAGTGATATCAGCAACAAAAGATATATACATTGCAAATACGCTGTGGACATTCATAGAGCGTTGTAGTAATTAGTGATATTAAGAAAATAACTCTTCAGATGGTATGACAAAAATAATACTTTTAGCACGCTAGCTGTGATCACATTTTCACAAACTTGAACATAATCATAACCTAGAGCTTTTGACTAAAATTTTTGTGATCATTTGACCTATGATGGCTGATAATATGAAGCAACTGGCAGGTTTGAACAATGTATGCAAACACACAGTTTGCCTGAGGCGAAATATGTTTGAAAATCACTAGGGTTGTCAAAGAAGTAAGGTGAAAATAGCAACAGAATCAACAAACTTGCTTTGATCAAAATTAATCTCTCAGAAGATTTACTTTCCTATTATTATCAAACTACTTTTTTGTCATTCTTGAGATTGATGCATGAGAGAATAGATCCTGCTCTTGAAGAATCATCCTTCAAGACTTTGCAACCAAGTTTTTACTCCTTGGATTAAGTCCTTGTCTTCGTGAAACTTTTTGCCGACTAAGTGTTAAGAGGTACAAAGAAATGTTAGTCGGAAGAGGCCGAACCAGGACTATTGGGATGATGAGACAAAACCTCCAAATGATACTTGTGAATCTATTCTTTGGCTATGTTTGCTGTATGGTGGGTGACATTGTCATTCTAAAGGGCGACTCCTTTGCTCAACCATCCTAGCCCTTTACCATTCTCTTTGTTGAGTGTTTCACAATAGCATGCAGCAATAACAGTTTCCCCTGGAGATAGAAAGTCTACCAACAAAGCCTTTGTTGTCCCAGAGACTTCAAACTTTGTGCCAAGAAGCTGCATCAAGAACTTCTCAGATGGAGGTAATATGGATGTTTCCATGTCATTGAATCCCCATGTTTCAGGTGCTGTGTGGCAAACCCTTCTCTCATCACTTGTGATTATACATTTGAAAAAGTTTCTATTATATCCAAAATCACCATATATGTCCCATCATCTCTGTCATTTCCAAGTAGAAATTTTCCTGAAGTGTTTGGGATGGGACCCATTGGACTGATACATTGCTATATCCTAGAGGATAATGTTAGCCAAGTGACAAGGCAATATCTCGCACTTTAATTCACCTTTCCTCCTAGATAAATGTATCAACCCATCACATGTTGAATTGTGTTGTTGAATTCTGTGGCCATCCTGAAGGAGTTTGTCTTACAAGTTTGAACGACCTGCTCTGAAAAATTGTACCATTAATTTACCTGCTTTTTAAACTCATCAAATAATTACCATATACGGCAACCAATTTAGAGTAAATTTCAGATGGATTCCTCCCTTTTGCAGTCAAAAATCGTATAATATCTGAGACTTCAATCTTTGACCACACTGCAATAGTAGTCATGATGTTTGTTATGCTGTCCAAAGAAGATCTGCTGTAAACGTGAGACTTGGTGCATTGAAAAATTTGCAATAACATTTTAGAGATTTAAAATGACGTATGAGCACCTTATTTTTGTACAACGCTCTAAACTTTCCAGTAATTAGAGAAAGAGAAAAAGAAAAAAAGAAAGTCAGTACCAAGTCATGAATACTCGATAGGTATCTACCATCTTCTACTTTCGATTCTGCAGCCCATGTCTTGCTTCTGTAAACTAAAAATAGCTCCCCTTTCTTTACACAACAGATGTGAATCTAGTTCCGAATTAAAATTAGGAAAATTTGGAAATTCGAATAATATCAATCCTTAGTACTTACGAATTAAAATTTGGAAGCTATTGTGGAAATAAGATGAATGGTTAAGTGTTTCAGTAAATTGAAATTGGATACACACTAAAAATTCTCTATGTGTAGAGAAGTATCTATTAACATGAGAGTTGTTGGTATTGATGTATTAAGAATTATTAAAGAGTTGGGGGAAACTGAAAAATGTGTGAAAAGTAGGAAATCCTAATAATTCTGAAAGATTTGCATCCCTGGACAATGATAGAAATCCACATTTATACACAATGTTCAAAAGAAAAATACAGAACCAACCAGTTATAATACAACGCTTTTTTCCCCCCAGAATACAAAAATGAACTTATAAAATAACAAAATCAAGAGAAAAGGACGAAAAATTAATTGTAAAATAAGTGGGCAATGAAGTAAATTTCATAAGAAATTTCACACAAAAAGCCATTGAAGTAAAAAAAAAGGGTCCCATGAAAGAAATGATGAAATTTATAATTTAAAAATAGTAATAATTAAAAAGATAAAAATCATGTGTTATAAAAGGAGCAGAAAACGAAATAAGTCTACTTATTATAAATCAAAGTGTTCTTAGATAACTACTTCAAACAATTAATTCACATATACGTGATCAATTTTTAAACGATTAAAGGCTGATACTGAATCAAAATATCATAAAATCTTCATTTTGAGTGTGAGAATATGTCTATTAATTGTAGAAAATAAGCCATCACCTATGTATTAACAGGATAAAAAAATACACAAGTTAGTACAAAAAGCAGATATTTCAAATAGAATATATGGCAAAAGTATGGAACAAAATAAATAATCAAAATTGCTCACATCAGAAGCATTGTGACTCAAATGCCTCTTGATGGCATCAAGTTTTTTGATAGCATTCTCTAGTTGGCGAACCTTCTCCTTTGCCTCATTCAAAGCCATTGTGCTCTTAATGATTAGAAACTTGTACCTTAGAAGGAAGCTGATCCTGAAAGATTAAAAAGAGAGAATGAGCAAATGATTTGAACAACCTTGAGCTGCTTTTTTGGAAACATAATTTATGTTAAAAGATTCTATATTCTATACTCAAAACTGTTGACAGATCAAACCACCCAATCACTGCTGGGTGAACATGGGCCGAGTTCAAAACCTGTCACCACCCTTTATTATTATTATTATTATCATTATCGATTGAGATTTCAGGATTCTCCTTTACTTATCATATTTATGACCCACAAGACCGGTATTTTGCTGGGATGAACCAAGGACTAAAAAGTGGATCTTAAATAGAGGTGATTGAAATATGGTGTCCCGCTAGCTCAGTAGGTGGAGCACTCACATCACATGCAATGGGACAGAAATCGATACCAGGTGCAGTTGATAGTTTTTCTGACCCTCCTTGATCACCCTGCAGTGATTAGGTAGCTGGGTCTGTTAGATCTGGTGGAAAGTCCTTTGCAATATTAGACGAGCATCCAATCTAAAGGATAGCAAGCACTTGCTATTGTCCATTTCATGCTACAGAAACCGGTATAAACTCTGGCTTTATGGGCCAAATGGCTCTGAAAAACTACATAACTGTTGAAATATTTAACTCAGGGATTTTCATGAGTTAACAACACCTGAAGATATCACTACTTGGGACATTTTTTCAGAAATTTGTAGGAAAAAAAAGCAATCAAGAAGAAACTACTTCCAATTAATACATGATTATACTTTTAGATAGAATAAAAACAAATGTATATTAATATTTCAACCTAAAATATTTTTGGGGAGTTTCTTTTAAAAAATTGACCTCGACAGGAATTGTTATAATTTCATAACATGGAAAAAGACAAACAACATAAAATCTCAAAATATCAAAACCAATTTTTCCATGCCAAATTGGCTTTCAAAATCACTAACTTATGGGAATTTGGCATTTAAAATTGGCAACTCTGAATGATGTGATTACAAAATATCAATATCACAAGAAATGGAAGTGCATCATTCACTGAAGTTCCTAGAACTTTTAAACTCTAAATAACTCTAAAAATCTGGAAACAGTCGTACACAAAAATGGCAAATGCACCTTGAAAGTGAAGGAAAAAGAGAATAGATAGTTAAAGTACATCAGGCACTTGTTGCTTGACACAACATTTTAATCTGACTCCCTATTACCTATAATATGCGTAATAAGTCTCAACTGAATTAAAGGATATGTCTGTTTCAAAACACTAAAGGAAAAAAGGATAAAAACATGGAAATGAAATAAATAATTAATCAATACTTGGGGTTAAATTTCTTTTCTTTTTGTAAGACCATGATGTCAATTTCTAACATTAACAGAGATGAAAAACTCTAATCAATCTTGTATAGTATGGAGTGTGATACAGTATAGCTATATACTCTCATTATCATTATGCCAACTAATTTTTTAGGCCACATCTGTTACGATAATTTATATTGTTACATTTTCCCAGACACAAAACCATTCAGAAATGAATGGGAGTCTTATGAACTGTTTTAAATTGGTTGGTATGATACGAATGCACCCCATCCATTGAGCTTTGTTGTAACATTGGTTGAAAAATTCTGCACTTTTTGACATTTTGGGCTACCAAATTTCAACTTGATGAATTACCAACTTATCATTTTGTTATCAACAGTAGCGGCATTGACATAACCTCAACTTCACTTTAACTATTTCACTGGTATTGCTAGGGATTAATCTGGAGTGGTGCACCAACAAAGACAGAAGAAAGTCCATGAATTAAAAAAAATTAAGATTAGGCTTACAAGATTTCTACTGAATGGGCAGGGGTTTAATTATGAAAATATTATCTTCTTTCAAAATAAGTAAGTCGGTGAACATAATAATACTGACGCAGATATAGGCCTAAGCAGAGAAAATCAGTTTGATGGCACTGGTCAATTATTGTTCAACACCACCTTGATAGACTTGCGTCCACAATATATCTAGGCTAGCTAGACTCTAGATATCTAGATCTAGGTATGACACCGTGAAAACTTACAATATGACAACAAATTAGGGTCATATAATTTATAATAATTATATTATCTCTTGATAAAGAAGAAATCACGGGCGTAGTCTGAACGAGCTTCCTCGTGAATGTATATGTGGCATACGATTAAATGTTTCATTCCAAGGAACTTGATATTTTATAAGAATCAATCCCGGAATCCCCGAAATGACTGACAACTGAAGATGAATAACAATGAATAGAAATTGGGTCAAGTTCAAGTTCGAGGACATCCGACATCAAGTTGTATTATCTTAGCACGTACACCCAATGAATGCGGTTCAGTTTAAATGATAAGATAAAGAACTGTTCAAATCAAAATCAAAGCTCAATAGATTTATCAAATATACCACTGTCTACGAGGGTGTTAATACTCCAGCTGCTGAAAATGATTTTATTTTGAGACAAGCATCTGCTCGAGCTGGAGTGGAGTCGTGTCGTCGTATGTTCATCTCGCACTTCACTTACTCCCAGTTAGTAACTGGTAGCTACAAAAGACCCAAAGGAAAACTTAAAAATAGAAAATCAAAAATTTTAGCCGGAAATCTATGATAGTTATATTCATACAAACGAAATAAAATGAGTATACTTACAAGTGAGTGTGATTGAAGAACGAGGAAATAACAAAAATGATAGAAATACCAACCTCCCTCAGTTGGTGGCTGGTAATGAATGAAGAATGACGTCATTGCAGTTCATGTTGTGATTGGTCAATCTTGCGATAGTAATAATATTATAGATAGTTCGAAGTTGACGTCACTCAGGTCTTTGTTATTGTTTTTTGCCATCCGCGTTTATGAGTAATTCTCACTAAGCTGTATTAACCTGACTATAAACGATCATGGTTGCACACAGTTTTGTGTGTTGGTCCGTTATACTTCCGGATGGCAATGTTGTGAACTTCTTAGCCAAGCGCATACTATCTATACCGACTTATAGCAGAAGGGAACGCAGACCTGGAAGTGGAAAAATTCGTAGTTTCCAGGATTAAAAACATAGTAGACACTAAAACCTCTTTTTAAAATTAGCAATCTGTCCCTTAATACGTTAAAATAATGCTTTTTTAATCCTTTATATACTCGCTCAGGCAACAGAACGTTATTTTCAAGAAGTTTATTGAATTAAAGATCTTTATATAATTGTCAGTTTGGAGCCAAAAACTCGTAGTTGTACGAAATTTTCGTAGTCGCAGGCAGGTCTGCACATCGGTTCACTGATTATAGGCTAATGGATCAATAATAATAATAATAATAATAATAATAATAATAATATAATAATAATAATAATAATAATAATAATAATAATAATAATAATAATGAAATAATAATGATAATAATAATGATAATAATAATAATAATAATAATAATAAATAATAATAATAATAATAATAATAATAATAAATAATAATAATAATAATAATAATAATAATAATAATAATAATAATAAATAATAATAATAATAATAATAATAATAATAATAATAATAAAAACTATTAGCACATGACAGAGAGATGATTTACAAGGGAAAAAAATCACCTCCCAAAATTAACACTATACATTTGATTGTTTGCCCCTCAGCTAAGGGCTCGGGCAAAGGCCAGGACAAAACCAAATTATAATCCCATTCCAAGACAAAGACAGAAAGTAACTCAGAAAAATATATATATATATATATATATATATATATATATATATATATATATATATATAATATATATATATATAATATATATATACGGAGATAGACGTCACAGCAAGTAACCTGCCCAATGTGGAGGTCAAAAGACCCCACCAAGTATTATTTTTAGTGGGCCCTCCACTCCACTCAAGATTCAGGGGCGGTTGCTGGCTGTTTGTATGTGGCATGAATAGAAATCACATTCCCTCACTGTACTCAGGTGTAAATTATTGTCTGTGTTGGAGAAAAATATCATGTCTCCCAACAGGCATCATGTCTCTTCTTTCATGTTGCTATTGGCTATTGCTATTTTAAGTGCCTTGATCACACTGAATGGATATTGCGCTCCATCAAGGTTCTAGTGGGTTTAATTTGTAGAATGTGTGCATATTTTTGTGTGTAAGGTGTGTAATTTCTTCCTTTGAATATCAACGGTGATAATGGTCAAAATTTAATAGAATGAATAGAAAATCCAACCTCAATGCACCACAATATCTACTCAAAAGACAATAACTACAAGTTGAACTGCTGTGTGATGGGATTGGGATTTTTATTTATAGCATCATGGAGCTCTACTCGGTGAATGATGTGTGTTATATTGTTATTGAATATTAATATCCTTTAAGCAAAATGATTATCAATCTATATTTATTGTAATATTCTTTATCCGTATCTTTTGATCACCAACAAACCTGTTCTTCCAATGATAAAACTGATATGGTTTTGATTTCTCCCAAGTCAGGCCCCAAGGAGTTCAAAACTAAATTTGCCGGCCTGACTTAATTATTTTAGCTCTAAGGGGTATTAATTGTTTGTTTGTTTGTTTGTGTGTGTGTGTGTGTGTGGGGGGGGGGTGGAAATGGATAACCGTAGTTCTAAAACAGAAGAAAATTAAAATAATAAGGCGGCATGTGGTGTTTTGGCTCATTGGGAGCCCCCATACACCACCTTCACCGCACTGTCGCACGTCCATCTCGCCTCGCGTCAGCAACAAGAAAAAGGGAGCCGTCTGTGATGACGCACAACCTTCATACTAGTGCGGGGCGGTCCTTGGCAAGCTTAAGGACCACGGTCCTACGGTCCTTGGGAAATGAAGACCGCATTCGACATTGAACATTCCTGAGAGACTGTTGGAAATTCGAACCGGTTGGACCTTTGAGACCGTGGGATCGTTCATTCTTGAACCGTTAAAGACCGCTACACGATGAAAACCGTGGTCTACAGGAGTAAAACACACGGAGTAGTCACACTCATTTCAAATTGTAACCTAATGTGACCCTCCGTCTCAAAACGGTATTATGTCGGGATGATTCTGACCCCAGAAAGTGAATTTATAGATAGAATGATGAGAAATTGGACCTTAGAAGATTTTGCAAAGCAAAAAATAGTATTTATACTCCAGCATGATGTAGAGAAATTAAACCCAAGTTTGATATTTGTGGCTATGAATTCAATTTCCCTAACCGAGTGCATCCCGACATAATACCGCTTTGACACGGCGGGTCACTAATTAGAGAAGAGGGGTGATGCCTTCTTTATTTGCTCACCGTACTTCATTGTTACTTCGATAATTTAATAAAATTTGAAATTTATTCCCATTAACGGAGATAAGGCATCGCCCAAGGCGTTGATCGAGTTGTTCGTGGCGTTGATACACACACGCAACTCCTACCCCCCCCCTCCCCCCCCCCCCCACACACACATTAGAGGGCAGCGAGCATTGAAGAGTAAGAGAGAGACGTGACGTTATAATAAGAGGGAGTGGATGAGGTAATAAGAGGGGTCGATGGTGACTTTTCGCCAGATCTAACAAACTCAGCTACCCATTCATTGCTGAGTAGACAGGGATTCAGAAAAAACTCGACTGCACCCGGGATCGATCTCTGGCCCTTTGCGTATAAAGAGAGTGCTCTATCAACTGAGCTATCGGGGTCCCCAAATATTCTATTGGACTTTTTTAAAATTCAGACGTTATAACTGGGTTTTTTGGAAGGAAGAAACTAATGAAACTCATATTATTTGATTAGTAAAAACACCAAACGAAATTTTAATATTATTGTATTATTTTAAATGACAACACTGCGATAGAAAGGAGTGGTGACAAGAGATGGACAAAAGAAAACAAAAAATCGGATTTGCTACTTGCTAGGTTCGACACACACACACACACACACACACACGCACAAACACACACATCTTTAGTAGTCACCTACATTTCAAACAATAACCCATTAGAGAAGAGGGGTCATGCCTTCACCATAGATCATTGTCATTGCGATCATTATGGTGTAGTAAATTTTGAAATTTACCCCGTATAATGGAATCGTCCAAGGCGTGCGCCTCCTGTTCCCCCCATCTCACACACGAAAGGGCGGTTTGCGGAGTGGAGGTTGGTGGTCGTCTGCCTGTATGGTCGTCTGTGTCGTTTAGTGTATGGCAAAGGGGGGTGGGTGCGATTAATTAAGTGGGATGGGTGGTGATTGGTGGAAGATAGGCAACCGAAGCAACGAATCGCTGGGGAAGTAGTAGGCTATGGCGCGAGACCGTAGGGCCGTGGTCCTTAAGCTTGCCAAGGACCGCCCCGCACTAGTTGAAAGGTGATAAGAAGTGAGGACCGCCGCCGGTCTTCCCCTATGGGACCGGTATTCGGTTCACAGCTAAAAGACCGTGGGACCGCCGGTCCAGACCGGTCTTCAGCGCGGCACTACTTCATACAGCAACGGCTAGTAAGACATAGATGCGCGAGTGTTAACGAAAAAACAGCATTTGCTAAAATTTATGATGAAAAGCAGTATCTGCTAAATTTGGAAAATATAGGGCGGCACAAAGCAACTTCGCTCAATAGACCGACCGCCAGTGACAAGATTAGATACCTACGTCTACTACAAATATTATCAATAAGTAAAGTTGTGCTTATCGCTCTTTGCTGACCACTCAGCATTCTTCCGCCTGGACAAATGGGTAGAATGGGACAAGACAGCAAACGATGCCCTCCAGCCCCCAACAGAAAAGCTCCCAGCAGGCACAGACCTCAAGAGAAAAGAATGGGTGGCGTTGAACAGAGCTAGAGCAAAGGTGGGAAACACCGCCACCAACCTCTTTAAATGGAAAATCTCACCGGGCACTGAATGCCCATGCGGTCACCCCAGACAGACCATGGACCACATCCTGGCTGAATGCTCGCTGGGACCTCACTGCACCAATGCTGACCTGAGGGAATGCAACCAGACTGCCCGGGACTGGCTGACTCACTGGCGCGACAAGATATGATGATGCTGTTGAAAACAAACTGGTAAATAGTTTTGTAGCCTTCAATTTCATTACCTATTGTTTTTATGAACTGTGAATGCATTGGCACTGTCCAAGGAGCTCTTACACACGGACACTGTCTCGAACTTTACCGGTGCTATACTACTGCTGGTCCACCGGTACGTGGGCTCGTGGGTCAGGTTTCTTTCTTTCACTGATCGACAAACTCTGGGTTAAATCAATGGTGACAGCCACCGCGTCTAAGTTGATCCACTAGGCCTTGGATTAATGAACGACGGGTATAAACGGGGCTTTAGAGTTAGAGAGCCACAAAATGATAAAACTACATACCGAAAACCAAAAATTTAGACCCCTAAAAAGTTTGTATCGTGGCTTTTCGAAACAATGATCAAAGAATCAAAGATAAAATCGACGGTACAACTCATGGTTTATGTAAGAGCGGTGGGGTCTGGAATCGTGAAAATACTAACGAAAGAGTAATAATGGAGAGGCTACGGATGGGAACAATAGGGCCTACAGTATTGTTCCCATTCGAAGCCTCTCCATTATCACTCTTTCGTTAGTATTTTCATGGTTATTTAGGTTGTGATCACTCGCTTATTCGAAATTTGATGGTATTCATTAAAAAGAGAAAATATAAAAATATGAATTCCGGAACGGTTGTCAAAACGATTGGAATTTTATGTCTATAACTAAAAACCTTGTATTATTTTATATAATATAGACGTATATATATATATATATATATATATATATATATATATATATATATATATATATATATATATATATATATATATATATATAAGTCTAAGTTAAATAATTCTGTTCTTCGCATTTTATTTTGTTTTAGCCAGAACAGTTTACCATTCATTTCACAAAGTCTACTCTACTAAACTACTGATGCCAGGTCCCTGAACCAGCTTACTGCTCGTTCACGTATGTTTCCAATCTAGATACTTTAACTTTAATCTGAGTCTGAGTGAGATTGACTAACTAGATATATACTATATATTCACTGTGACACATCATTTCAATTTCTGTTCTGATTGATGATGAGAACGAGAGGCGAATATTAAGAATACTCAAAATTGAAAAGTACTTCTAGCAAAAGTCTCAAGGATTGAGGGAGTTAATATCTTATATATTTCACTCATTTATCATTGAATTCTCTCCCAATGTAAAGAGCAGAAAATGGTTGATATGAATTTTAAGAAATTAATTTGGATTCAAAATAATGAGAGGAATCACTAACTGGTATCGATTCAATGCAAGTACTTCCACCTTATTGTCATACTTGCCAGCTGGAAAGTTGATACAACCCACGTACTAAAAATTCCTCTCTGTCCCCCCCCCCCTCTCTCTCTCTCTCTCTCTCTCTCTCTCTCTCTCTCTTACTCTCTCCCCCCCCTCTCTCTCTCACACATACACACACACATGCACACACACACACACACACACACACACACACCCACACACTGTAGAGAGTGGGGGAGGGAAATCAGAGAGAGAGAGAGGGAGAGGTGGGGTGGGAAAAACTATAGGATGCTAACTAGTGCCGCGCTGAAGACCGGTCTGGACCGGCGGTCCCACGGTCTTTTAGCTGTGAACCGAAGACCGGTCCCATAGGGGAAGACCGGCGTCGGTCCTCACTTCTTATCACCTTTCAACTAGTGCGGGGCGGTCCTTGGCAAGCTTAAGGACCACGGTCCTACGGCCTCGCGCCATAGCCTACTACTTCCCCAGCGATTCGTTGCTTCGGTTGCCTATCTTCCACCAATCACCACCCATCCCACTTAATTAATCGCACCCACCCCCCTTTGCCATACACTAAACGACACAGACGACCATACAGGCAGACGACCACCAACCTCCACTCCGCAAACCACCCTTTCGTGTTTGAGATGGGGGAACAGGAGGCGCACGCCTTGGACGATTCCATTATACGGGGTAAATTTCAAAATTTACTACACCATAATGATCGCAATGACAATGATCTATGGTGAAGGCATGACCCCTCTTCTCTAATGGGTTATTGTTTGAAATGTAGGTGACTACTAAAGATGTGTGTGTTTGTGCGTGTGTGTGTGTGTGTGTGTGTGTGTGTGTGTGTGTCGAACCTAGCAAGTAGCAAATCCGATTTTTTGTTTTCTTTTGTCCATCTCTTGTCACCACTCCTTTCTATCGCAGTGTTGTCATTAAAAATAATACAATAATATTAAAATTTCGTTTGGTGTTTTTACTAATCAAATAATATGAGTTTCATTAGTTTCTTCCTTCCAAAAAACCCAGTTATAACGTCTGAATTTTAAAAAAGTCCAATAGAATATTTGGGGACCCCGATAGCTCAGTTGATAGAGCACTCTCTTTATACGCAAAGGGCCAGAGATCGATCCCGGGTGCAGTCGAGTTTTTTCTGAATCCCTGTCTACTCAGCAATGAATGGGTAGCTGAGTTTGTTAGATCTGGCGAAAAGTCACCATCGACCCCTCTTATTACCTCATCCACCCCTCTTATTATAACGTCACGTCTCTCTCTTACTCTTCAATGCTCGCTGCCCTCTAATGTGTGTGTGTGTGGGGGGGGGGGGGGGGGGGGGGGGGGGTAGGAGTTGCGTGTGTGTATCAACGCCACGAACAACTCGATCAACGCCTTGGGCGATGCCATTATCTCCGTTAATGGGGATAAATTTCAAATTTTATTAAATTATCGAAGTAACAATGAAGTACGGTGAGCAAATAAAGAAGGCATCACCCCTCTTCTCTAATTAGGTTACAATTTGAAATGAGTGTGACTACTCCGTGTGTTTTACTCCTGTAGACCACGGTTTTCATCGTGTAGCGGTCTTTAACGGTTCAAGAATGAACGATCCCACGGTCTCAAAGGTCCAACCGGTTCGAATTTCCAACAGTCTCTCAGGAATGTTCAATGTCGAAAAGGACCGGTCCTAGGACCGGTCCTTGCGGTCTTCATTTCCCAAGGACCGTAGGACCGTGGTCCTTAAGCTTGCCAAGGACCGCCCCGCACTAATGCTAACCAGTAGATGTTTTATCAATCAAACTATGGGATTAATGACACTCCCCCCAAGCTCGATCAGACAAAACTAAAACACCGAACAAAGAAGCTCTGTAGATTCCTGTATTTGTTTTACTTTTTTATTTTCTCTGTTTACTAACCAGCACAGATGTTTCTGTTCATTTGTTGATTTCTTTTGAATATTTATATATTTACATATATATTTCTTTAAGGTGTTTATGCAGATTCATTGGGTGTATGTGTAGATTACATACATGTCAGTGATAAGTTTTACATCTAAGATATAGTGAGGTTTGCAAATATATGATATGAATAAAACAATGTTAATCGGTTCCTTTTTTAATTTCTCAGGTGAGACATCTAATCAAGAATGGGTATATACAGCAGTACTTTTGTATCTGATCCGAGATCAGAGTCAGCTTTATCTAAGATCA
This sequence comes from Berghia stephanieae, assembly GCF_034508935.2. Taxonomy (NCBI): domain Eukaryota; kingdom Metazoa; phylum Mollusca; class Gastropoda; order Nudibranchia; family Aeolidiidae; genus Berghia; species Berghia stephanieae. The sequence continues at coordinate 36,829,189 of NC_088364.1, read as the reverse complement.
CACATCCAAACAAACCTAACTGGATTACAGCTCATGCAGTTTCGACAGAGTGTAAATTAGATTTTATTGTGGTCTGCTCAACTATACATATTTACATGATGATTTCAGTTTATTTCAAAAGATCCTTTTAAGGGTATACAGTTAGATTTACAAATATAACGGCGATGTATAATCCTAATAACTTCCGTAGAACAGTGGTATTGATATTTTCTTCCTCCTTTTATACATTTTCTCTGAGAAAATAATATATATGATCCAGTAAATATATAGACTGGCACTAATTCAATTGTTTCAACTATTATACACATTAAGCCAAAAATTACTTAGAAATGTATAATTCACCATTCAAATCGAAATTTTAGACTGTTTTTGTTGATAAGAATTATCGTAAGAATCAAAGTGAAAAAAAATCTCTATTTATGCCACACCGCAAAACAACCGACAAAAAACAGCTTACCTAGTTTGAATGATCCATGGCCTTTCCAATGTTGTAGTCGCAGGTGGACAATTGAAAAATCATATCAATATGTGGTCAACGTAATTACCCCCACTAATACAATAACCACCATCACATCATCATCTCTTTCACTGCAGCCATTCTATTACAACTACAACCATCACATCGTCATCACAACTGCTACTACCACTACCACCACGTCATCACTACCACCTCTACTACTGCAATCACCACCACTATATAATCATCACTACCACTATTACTATTACTAAAATCGCCATCCTTCTCTCATCATCATCTCTACCACTACTGCTACAACCGCCACCACTACATCATCATCATTACCACAACTACTACTACCACATCTGCCACATCATTATCACTACCATTACCACTACTACTACAATCACCATCACCACCACACCACTACTACTGCTGCATCATCATCACTATTATAACCACCAGCATCACATCATCATCACTACTATCACCATTACTACAACCGCTGTCATTAGGTTATGGAGCTTTACTTATCTCTATTGATAAAAGAAAGAGCAAGTATGTCTGTGTGTTTGTGTGCCAATTACAGGGAAAACCAGGCTACTACCTGCTATGAAACAGTGCTGATGGTTTTCCTCTGATTCATAGAAATCCATGCAATGTATTGGCTGTGAGAGAACTAATATGTAGTGGAACATACAGATGCAGTTTCCCACTCTTCAGAAGTTAGCTAGAGTATCAATGACGATTTATCATCTTAATTGATCTAAAGGTGGTGGTTAATACAGTAAAAATGGGGCTTATAGGAATTCTTAAAAATGCTCTTCCTTTTCCATTTTTATTTTCACCACCAGCACTGATTAAAATTAGCCAGTTCATTATCATTTTTATCCTTTTGATGCAAGGCGATGTACTTTTTTTTTTTTGTTGCGATTTAGGATGATTTTACAATGGCCATATAAAATTTTCTAATCAATTTTATTTGATCCCTAAGATATAAGACGCTATTTTAAACAGGAAACGAATTTAAGTGGGTACAAAATGCAAATTCAAAACAAATGTTACTCAGTCACAATACACACTAGGTACATTACATCCCATAAAACTTGAAGCACAACATTATGCTTTGATGCGTTAAATTTAACACTGATCACAAATACCTATATACATATCCAAGAACTCTACTCATTCTGTCCACTCTCTCTTCATATCAGTACATTGTATTAATGCTATGCATTTGGGTAAAATCCTCACAACAGTATCCAGCCATAAATAACGTACCAACACACAAAACTATGTGTAACCTTAAACATTTTTGTTTGATTGATAGAATTTAGTGAGAACTACTCATTAGAATGGCTGTCTTTTAAAAAAATATAGAACAAAGAGCTGAATAACGTCAGTTTTTTTCCATCTATAGAAGGAACGAAGTCAACTTCACTGAGCTCTTTGTTTTTGATTTTGTTTAGGGATTAGGTCCCACTAAAACGTATAAATATAAATCGTTCATATAAACATTTAAGGTCGCACATAAGTTTTGTGTGTTGGTACGTTTCATCTGGTGGGAAGATGTGAGGACTTTAATCTAAATGCACAACATCAATACAGACCTGTTCTCTTTTACTTCATTCATGTATCCCGGCATTCCTCTTCATCCCTTTCTCTCTCTCTCTCTCTCTCTCTCTCTTCTCTCTCTCTCTCTCTCTCTCCTTTCTCTCTCCTCTGGTCTCTCTCTCTCTCCTCTCTCTCTCTCTCTCTCTCTCTCTCTCTCTCTCTCTCTTCTCTCTCTCTCTCTCTCTCTCTCTCTCTCTCTCTCTCTCTCTCTCTCTCTCTCTCTCTCTCTCCCTCTCCCCCTCTCTCCTCTCACTCACTCATACACACTCACAGACACACACACACAACCACACACGACAGAGAGAGGTCATGACTTATTGATTTCTTTGGGATATTTATATATATTTTTTCATGTATGTTTCTGTTAGGGGTTTATACAGATTCAGTGGTTGTATGCGGAGACAACATATAAGATTAGTTATTAGTTTTACATTGAAGGTGTAGCAGGGGCTGCTAGTTTTGTAACAAAGGGGCTTTGGGGTGGTAATCGACATTGTGTTTACAAATCTTATTGATCTAAATAGATAAGATTTTGTTTACATATGTAAATTCCCATTTTGACTTTGAAATTCATCCGACTGGTGTCTGAAATTCCTGTTATCCAAATCATAGGTTGACATCTCTGCAGATAAGTTGTTCACGGATTTACTTTTGTTCTCTTTGAGCTTATCATCTTTGTCTTACTGTTTAGGGGTTTTTGTTAGTTAGATCTAAACTCTCTTCATTGATATCATCATTTTCCTTTTTATTGGGGCTGAAATGACCCCAGAATATTGCACGATGGAAAGATGACAAGTAGAATAGCTCTGCAAATAGAAATTACTAATGGGCTTGCTAGTATTTGATAAATTCATATTAAAATCCAGTAAGTATTTAAAAACCAATGGGGAATTATTTGTATAACTTGTATATTTTAAATCACCACCACTTCATGAATACTGTGATGATGACATAAAACAATTTGAATAATATGCATCACAAAGAGTTTTGAAACACACTGTGTGCCTGTTAGGTACACATAAAACTACACATTAAAAAGTGTTTTAAGCAATGTAATACCTCTTGAGACGAAGATAAAAATAATTTAATTATTTCAATTATTAAAATCCATCTTAGTATGTTGAATCGACCGATTATAACATTGTTCCTAAACTGATTTTGCTTTCTGAATGACTATATATATGTATATATTCCCTTTTTTATTCAGTGAGTATAGCAGAAGTAGAAAGACTTTGGTTCCGTTTCCAGCAAATGGGGGCAAATAACAATGGTGTCCTCACTCAAGAAACCCTAGCATCTCCCAAACTGTCATCAGATGTATTTGTGAAAAACGTAAGTATTGCAATGTATTATTGCTATTAATCCAGTTGTTTTTCTTTGTTTTTAAGATCAAATGTATTTATTAAATTATGTGGTAGTATTTCAAGGCCACAAGGCCTGTAGTTTGTCCCGATTTCTCTAATGTAAAACAAGAACAATGCTTGCTACACTTTTGATAGGACTCTGGTCTATAGCAAAGTATATTCACGAGATGTAACATTGTGTAAGGAACAGACCCAGCTATCCAATAACTGATAAATGGACAGAGGGGTCAGAAAAGACTAACAGCTCCCAGTTCCTGTTTTGTTGAGGTGTGCTCTATCAAGATGTAGTCATCGTGTAATGTTGTAAAACTATTAAACATAATTTACTTTGTTTTGATTCATTACATGAAAAATCTTAAGGCTTCTACCAATCTTTACTAATTTTTCTGTTTATATAAACCCAGTGGACAAAGATACAATAAATTAGATACGGATTACTAAATTCTCTCTCTCTCTCTCTCTCTCTCTCTCTCTCTCTCTCTCTCTCTCTCTCTCTCTCTCTCTCTCTCTTTCTCTCTCTCTCTCTCCCTTTCCCCCCTCTCTCTTGATCTCTTTTTGTCATAGATAAAACAATAGAGTTGTAAATATACATTTGATCATAAACTACACAAAATAGAGACAAATGAAGATGTTTCATTGCACAGGTAAGAAAAATAGTCAAAGCTGCGTTGTCTATTGGCCTTACTTGTACGGCTATGTGGTCTAGTGGTATGACACTCGCTTTCGGATCGGAAGGTCCTGGGTTCGAACCTCGCTCAGCGCATAGTTGAGTCCTTGGAAATGGCTCTTTACTCACATTCTCTCACCATAATCAAGTGTAAAATGAGTACCTGGCTGTTAACAGCGTTGTCTCTGTAATTGTAATATCACCTAACAGTGTTGCTGTTGGTCAGGGCCCCTTTGTAAAGCGCTTTGAGCATGTTTAGTGGATGTTGCGCTATATAAAAGCTCAAGTTGCAAGTTGTAAATTACTTGAAATCGAGGCTATCCTCCCCCTTCCATTCCCCCCCCCCCCCTTCCCTTTTAATTCCTGTGTTTTCTCAATCTGCCTATCACAATTAATAATCAATTGCTAAACCATGCCTTAAATTTTATTAAATGTTTTTAAAAAAATGATGTGTTAAGCACTGCCATTAACAATTGTGTTGATGAGCATTTGACGGAACTACTCACTATCTCTCAAATCAATCATCACCCATTATTATTATTACGGCAATATTCGGGACACATGCTTGTTTGAATTCAGAGTTCAAACACGTTCATTTGATAAAATCTCATTATCTATTGTGTTGTATTCTTCAAACATCAACAGCTAATGAGGCCCCTCTCTCACACCTTCATCTTGTTTAAGAGGAAGTAGTATAGTTGGGTTTTGAAGGTGTAAGCGTGGCAATGAGATTTTAAATAATGTAAATGCTTTTCACATTAATGCTTACCAGATTCTGAAATATTTTAAATCATCCGATGGATCGGTGTCTTTTGAGTCATACATACGAGGACTAAAATGGAGTGAAAGTCAGGACATTGTTGTCAAAGCAAGAGGTATGACAGTTTATCATTTTGTTCGAAACATCACAACAAAATATACTTATTTTCACTATAGATCCCTAGCCAAGAGCAACACTTAACATGTAGTACGAGACATGATGCCTGTTAAGCCAAAATACACTTTTTATCCAACAGAAACGACACTGTTAATGGCCAGTTACTCATTTTACATCTACTAGGGCTCTTTCAGAAATAACCGAAAAATGCCCATTGCTCAGCAACCAGTGGAGATTTTTTAATTCTGTAAACGACATGATATTCCTTATTTCCTTACGGAAATTCCTAGAAATTATGAAGTGCATCATTTTGCACAATAAATTTCTATACGATTTTAAAGATGGCGGCCCACCTTGAAACTTGGTCAAAGGAGGAAATCAGAGCTGTCATACGTTTTTTGAACGCCAAAAGTCTGAATCCTACCGAAATTCATAAAGAACTTCAGAGTGTATATGGTGAGCATGTTATAAGCCGTACACAAGTCTATCACTGGTGTAATTTGTTTGAAGCCGGTCATTCCGACTTGACAGACAGGGAAGGGAGAGGGCGTTCGATAACTGCGACGTCAGAAGACAATGTGAAGCGAGTTGATGAGCTTATTCGTCAAGACAGGAGGTTGAAACTTCATGAAATCGCAAGCCGTCTTGAAATTTCGGAAACTTCTGCCCATAGAATTGTATTTGATGAACTTGGCTACAGAAAAGTCAGCGCAAGATGGGTTCCTAAGCAATTGACAGACAATCATAAAGAACAAAGATTGGACATCTACAGGGAACTTTTGAGAAGAAGCAAGAGCTCACGCAGGGTTCACGGGCATACTGCCAACGCCGGCGGAGACTTTCTAGGGTACGATGTGACTTTTCTTGACAGCATAGTCACCGGTGATGAGACTTGGTTGCACCATTGCACCCCAGAAACAAAGCAAGATTCGATGACATGGAAACATCCATCCTCACCTGTCGCGAAGAAATTCAAAGTCATGCGGTCAGCAAAGAAAATAATGGGAACTGTTTTCTGGGACAGTCGTGGTGTTATTCTGTTCGAAACCTTACAACCTGGAGAAACAATCAATGCTGCAAGTTACTGCCAAACTCTTGACAAGCTTAGGGAGGCCATTCGCAGAAAGCGCCCAGGGCAGTTGACCAACGGGGTCATTTTGCAACACGACAACACTACACCCCACACAGCACGAGTGACGCAAGGTTGGCTAGAGAAATATGGATGGGAGATTTTGCCACACCCACCACACAGTCCAGACCTCGCACCATCTGATTATCACCTCTTTGGGCCACTGAAACGTGAGCTGGCAGGAAAGCGCTTTGATGTCAATGAAGAGCTTGTTGACCATGTGCGGAAATGGCTACAAAACCTTGACGGAAATTTCTTCAGAAATTTCTATTCCATGGTGCGACGTTGGCAGAAGTGTGTCGACAGACTTGGCTGTTATGTAGAGAAATGAAGGACGAGTCAAGGTATGAACACGTGCAAGAATTTTGTTGATAGCATAAAAAACGCAGATTTTACAGGCATTTTTCGGTTAATTATGAAAGAGCCCTCCTACTTCCTTTCTCTTCTTCGCATTTGCTACTATCATTGAGTGTAATGTGTTGTGCTGCCGTTATGCACCAAAGGCCCAGCACATCCATCTCCTGCGTTGATTTTCATGTCCGAGTTTCTTCTCATAGATAGTCTGCCATCCAAGGCTGCGGACACAATCTGTCCTGGGGAAGGACTGGGGGTGGTCTGATCGTATTTGTCTGGCCTCTACCCTTTGGCCTTTCCAGTATGGTTGAACCTGCTAGTATTGCCCTCTGGATCATGCAAGGCTATCAAGCCACCACACCACGGCAAGGAATGGACTTCTGGTGGATTTTACACCTGAATATGGTGAAAAAAATGTAAGTTAAGTCTTTTCCAAAGACTGAACTATGCACCGCTCAGAGAGGGACTCAAACCTGGACTTCTTTCAATCCAAAGGTGATTGTCATACCAGAAGACCATATTGCTGCACAATCAAATATATTCTTGTTCATATTCCAATTCGATTAATAGATAAATCATTTTGTCATTAGTTAAATCTCGGGGAAAGGGAGGTGGCATACGCACTGTAAGTGCACTGATAAGTGTGATAAGGAGTTAAAGATAAACTTTCATCCCTCTAAGATAAACAGATTGTTCTCAAATCAAAGATTAGGTAACCGAATTTCTAACAAGTCAGATAAGAATCATTCTTGTCTTATCAAGTCCATAAGCATGCTATTGAACTTAGGCGATAAGTTATTGTTGTTAAACATGATTCAGTCTAATCTCTGTAACAACGTGTTATTACACAATTGCACAGTGTTAAATGTTGATGTAAGAATTTATCTGATTAAAAAATTGTGGACATAATAACATCTAATCAGCTTATTATGACTGCCCAGTTGTGATAACCCAATAACCACTAGACTTTATCATGATGGTCATTGTATACCATTGTACACATCAGATTTATTATAATATAACTGTCAATGTTGTGAACACTTTCCCTTTGTTGTTGTTTATTATCAAGTCTCTCACTTGAGTATTTAAAGAGGTATTGTTCGAGGTCAATGCGCACCAAATGACTTCATATCTACTTCTGTCATGTAGGCACATTGTCCTGGTGGTGTGCTCAGCATATAAGGGCAAGATTTGATATTAATGGTGATGATGATCATGCTGCTGCTGATGATGAGGATGATGATGGTTGTAGTGGTGGTGATAACTATTATGATGATAATGATAATGAAGATGTTGGTGATGATAACGATGATGCTGTTGATAATAATGCTTCTGCTGCTGCTGCTGCTGTTGATGATAATGATATATATATATATATATATATATATATATATATATATATATATATATATATATATATATATATATATATATATATATATATATACATATATATATATTGTGAGACCATTTGAAAAACTGTCTGTGTTGGCTTTCTATCTAAAAAATACTGTTTAATAAATACGTTTTCATATTTTCACACTACATTTTTCCGATTAATATGCTCAATGCCCACATCAATGCTTTCTTTATCCCATCAAGCTCTACTATAAGGAACCGAATTTCATAATCATCAAGTACACCATCATCTAGTCTGTGCTATTTTTGATTCTCCATTTTCTTGAGACATGTGCTCTCATCATTCCAGACTTGACAAGCATGAAAAAATGTGTGTGTGAAACAGCGGCAGGCAGGCCAGACAAAGCATAGAAAAATATAAGAATAAAACCATCCCAAAAAATCTGCCTGCCTCGGCTGGGGATTGAACCTCAGACGTCCAGATGATTATGTCCAATGTTTGTGTTTTGTGTTGCTGCGTGGGTAATTGTAGCATGTCTGGACGGTAATCAAGAGGTCTGAGGTTCGATTCCCAGCCGAGACAAGCTGCTTTTTTGGGGTTTATTTTTTGTTGTATTTATTTTTCTCTGCTTTGTCCTGCACTGTTTCAAACACATTTTTTAGATCTTTATCTTATACCAGTGCTTGCTCCCTAATTTGTCTGAATTTACAAATTGTATTAATGTTTATACTGTTATGCTCTGACATATTTTACTTATTTTGATCGCAAAACTTTTATGTCAGATTATATCCATCGATTAAGACGACTCACTACCTTTAAAATTTGTCAAAATATGTATCTCAAATCCAAGATTTCTTCTTTAGACTTTTTGACAATTTTGGCAAATTGGTTGCCATCTTAAGCGATCATTTATTAGAGGCAATTTTTTTAAAGATAAAAAAGACAAAAAAAAGTCTTCGCAATGTTTATTTTTTTTTGTTGATGGATGACGAAAAGTTAGGACCCAAACATTCATTGTTATATAGTTGTTTTTGTTCTTTTTATTTTAAGCTTTTATATGTTAATTCTTGTTCAATAGCTTAATAGTGTAGCTCAATTGTCTGGAACGAGCCTGTTGAGTAGATAGTGAATTGCATGAAGAACATGATTATCTGGGTTCGAGCCTTGCTTTTGGCATCTCCTTTTTACCTTGAGCAAGGAAAAAAAATCATATCAAGATATTACACTGTGGCTTAAGCATGAGATATTACAGTCTTTTCTTGAAGCAGTTCACAAACTTTCTCATCGAAATGAATGAAATTGTTTTGTTTTTTAAAAAAAGTAATTACATGACAAGGTAGGAGGAATGGGAAGGGGAAGAAGGTCTTGTTTAGTTTTTGCCGAAGTACTCTCATTTGTTGAAGTCATTGTTGTTGCTGCTGTTGTTTTTGTTGCTGTTGTAGTTATTATTGTAGTTGTTGCTGTTAAAAATAAGATTTTTACTCTGTAATCACCGATCAACATAAAAATCTGTCCAATGACAGATGGCGTAATGGTGTCACAATGCATCCTTTTTAAAAACTTTCCCCCATTCTTTTAATACCCCCTCCCCCTCCCCCTTCCACCTCCCCTCCCCCTTCCCCAGCAATGTTCCAGATGTTGAACAACGGTAATCCCATCCCCAGAGACACGTTTCAGAAAATTCTGAGGAGAATATATCCCGACGAAACAGATGTAAGTCAATTCATTATATCAATTGTTTTGTTGAATTCGACCTTATAAATACATTCATTTTAAATAGTTTCATTAGATTTTCTCAGTTCTGAAAAATAGATGGAACAAAATTGACGTCACTAAGCTCTTTGATATTGTTTTTAGCCAGCCATTTTATGAGTAGCTCTCATAAACTTCTACAATCAGACTAAAAACGGTCAAGGTTACACATAGTTTTGTATGTTGGTATATTACAACTGGCTGGCAAAATGTGAGCTTTTTGGCTAAGTTCATAGCATCAATAGCAACTGCATATGGAGCCTACAATTGCAATAGAATAACCATTCCCTCCTCCCCTCCCTACAAAAAAGAAAAGAAAAACATACTTAAAAAAAAACAAAAAAACAAAACAACCAAAAATGCAACAAAGGAACAAAAAACAAACAAAAAAACCCAAAAAACCCCAAACAAACAGGCTTGAACGTTCACAAACGTAACTTTATCATTTTAATCATCATACATTTGAAATCAGATGGAGACAAAATTGGACACTGACACTCATCTATGCCCCAAAAACAGTATGCATTTTCTTGCTTTTGTCTTCAATATTGCTTGTAATTCTTTCACAGTTACATAGAACCATACACCGACTTCATATTTGCATATTTTTTTCTAAAATGTTCAATAGAACTTCTCTTCCACGTATTTTTGAAAAAGGCACTCATGGATTGTAGAAGAACATAAGCTCTGATCATCAAATAAAAATAGATCACAGAAACCAAAAGCATATGTATTTTCATGCTCATAATGTCTCCCAACGGTTTCATTTTCCGTCCCATTGAGGAAATGCTACAAAGACTGCATATGATAATAATAATAATAATAATAATAATAATAATAATAATAATAATAATAATCTTTATTGTCCAAATTAAAGGCAATTCATGTGAGGTAAACATGATAGACCATGAACAGCCATTGCTGTTTATGTAATACAAATGTGCCGTCATATTTATTCTTTATCTGTATTTTTTTAAAATTTATATTTTACCCATTTCTTGCTTTTTTTTTTTTCATTCTGGAAAAACCTCACACATTTTGACAATATAACCAACGTTTTTTACATGAAAATAATATTTTTGTTTGACATTTACTTTGCCTTATTTAGCCATCAACCAGTTCAGGCCCTATATTTTCGTTCACTATATATAAGGCATTGATAATTGAAAATATGACCAGTAATTTACTTTTTAAAAATATAACTTAGAAATTATTGAATTTTTAAAAACCTATTTCTCATTTCAGGAAGAAATCAAGCGTATCACTCAGGTGTTTTTACGGGCCTTAGATCCAACTAATAAAGGTAGGCTACCGTACCAAGGCAATGTTTTTCCATCTAATACCAGCTGATCGAGAAAGAATGTGTAACACAGATGCTTGTATAACAATTTTTTTTCTGAACTGGACCAATATTCACCTGATGTGAATAAATGAACGCAAATGTATTTATTGGACACGTGTCTCAAATTCAGATCATCACAAGTTGATCAATGGATGATCAACATAACATAAAAATACAAAAACAATATTTACATTTGATGCATATGATAATATTCAGTTGCACTTCATTTTGTTCAACTCTTTTTTTTTCCCCATTGTATTATACATAAATTTACATTTCGTGGTTATTGGTCAGTTCAAAGATAAACACGTCTTTTCTTGACGTCATGAAAAAGAAAGTACCTATTTAATTCATAAGAAACATTAATCACTTCATGCTAGTAGTAGTAGCTTCATCTGTGGCATAGTGCATCAACCACTGATTTTCCATTCATGTCGGTTTTCAAGCACCTTTTTTACCAAGGAATTCTTTATTGTGGTCTTCAACTCATTGTGTAATGTTTGTCACCGGGTTGGCGTGTGAGCTCTTATTTTGACTTTGAGGTTGTACTTAGCACTCCCTTTGTAATTTTTCTTGTCTTCCTAGAGTATGTCCAATCTATTTCTTATTGTTGGCTATAATGAACATCTGCTGCACTTCATATGTGATACTACTTATCAGATATTTTAAAAATTGCATGAGACAGGAGTTTATGAAGACTTCCAGTTTGTTGTGTTTCACATCCTTTGTCTCGATGTTTCTTCTCCATATTGAAAGTTTTTACTGTTGTTTTGCCGTAGATATTCCAAAACCCCAAACTATAAATATGTGGCTTTAATTGGCCAAGTGTTTTGGTGTTGATGTTTGAAAGTTGGGTCAATTATCAGATAACAATTCGATCTTTATATTGAAAATGGTTTCCAATTTCCACTTAATATGTATCCTTTTAACCGAAAACCTGGATACATTTGAAACTTACAACTCCGCTAGAAATCGATACTAATCTGGAAGAAGAGAATGGACGTATGTGAGCACAATTGGTGGCACCTAAGTCATCACCTGTTATTTAGTTAGTCACTGATGCAATAAATCTTGATAAATTTCACGTGATGAATTTCAATAGAATGACTCTGTATGATTCACTTCTCACAATTTATTTGATTTGCCGGTTATTACCCTCAACTGATTAAACAATTCTCTTTATCTACTTTATTTGCTTATGATCTTTTACTCATTATAAATATTTCATAAATGGTTTTTGATTTTAGGAGTGTCCAAATAAAGAAATTAAGGAGCAGGCACTGGTGTAAGATAAAGAACTGAACAAGTGTGTATAAAAGGTGTCAGACAAAGCAAGAAAGAAAAATACAAGAAAAAATCATCCCAAAAAATCAGTCGATCTGTATTTTTCTTACTTGCTTTGTGTGTGTACCTTTCATACACACTTGTTCAGTTCTTTAGAAATGTTCAAATAGTATGTTTTAATGCTTGGTTTAGTAACTGTAAGTGACTTTATATAATGTGATCTTCATCAAAACGATTCTTGTTCTCCCTCATTTTCATCATGTGTCAGTGTTGCTTGTCTTATTATCCTGATCAATGGCTATTTAAAAAACAAAACAAATATTATCTGAAAATTGTTATGATAGCGTTGTTTCTTTATCTTCCAGGTCAAATAGAAGAGAGTAATTTTGCCAGGGCCGTGGAGGGGCTACCAAGAGGTCCAGTTGATCAAATTTTGAATTTCCATATTCTGCCTGATGATATGAGAAATAAAATGCACAAAAATTTGCCCGAGGTAATCCTGAGTTATTAGTTTGAGACTACAAAATCACCACAACAGTCACACTCATCACATAGAATCACGAAAAGCAGAATGAAAAAGATTTGTTTTTAAATGTCGTTTGAAGACTGGTCGATATTCACCTTGTCAGGTTTTAGGTGGTAAAGAATTCCATATGATTGGAGCCGACAATGCAAAACCATGCTCAGCAAACTTTGTTCTTGGGATGTTTTTCTCCATTAGCACAGATCGCAAAAATCGAGTTGGTCTATACTCCCTCACAAGGCATTCAAGGTATTCAGGTGATATATGGTGAAGGCAATTGTAAGCAAATCATGCAATTTTGTATGTTATTCTTTTCAGTGTATTGACTTAAGGACCGGTGTTATATGGTCCCAAGGCTTTGTTATTGTAACTATATGAGCAGCTTTGTTTTGCATTAACTGTTAGTCTGTTCAGCGATGTTTCAGATGATGACTGAGACAGAAGGTCATGATGATGTTGCATATGGTCTTTGTGTACATTGTGAAAATATAAGGGCCAAGCATTGAACCCTGTGGAACGCCAAATTGCAGCTTTGTTGGTGGTGAAAGGGAATCATTTATGAGTACGCGCTGTGACCTGTCTCGTAGATAGCATGAAAACCATTCTAGAACTTTGTCTCAGATTCAAAAGAGCCTCTGCATTAGGTGTAGCAGTATTGCATGATCCACAGTGTCGAATGCGGCACTTAGGTCCAGCAGCAGTAGTATTGCATTATCGTTTTTGTCAAGTAGGTCGACAATATCATTATGGACACGCAAAAGTGCTGTTTCTGTGCTATGTAATCGCTTATAGGCGGATTGAAAAACAGTATGCAAATTGTTGAAATTTATGTATTTGTTGAGACGTTTGACAATGAGTCTCTCTATTAATTTTGAAATGAAATGAAGGTTCAAGACTGGCCTGTAGTTTTTAAATGGATCGCTGTCTAAGTTTTCTTTTTCAAGAGTGGAGTAATTATAGCTTCTTTGAAGCAGGTTGGAATGTCTGCTTTCTCAATAGAACTATTTGCAATTAAGTGATAGCAGGTGCGACCTCCTTTACACATTCTTTCAAAAGCCATATATATTTTATTTATTATTATTTTTTTTTCTTCTTCAACTGGTGATTTGAATTTTTAAAATTTTTGGCTCAATGTATTGTTTCAGATCTTATTCGATCGATAGAAATTGTGGAAGGGTTCATTATATTATTTTAAAAACCATGAATTGATTACTTAAGGAATTCAATCTTTTTATATTATTATAGAATTTTTTGTTTTTCTTTCACTACTTTGATTATTTAACAAACTATTATTATTATACTGAAATGCTTTCAAAACATCACCATTACAGTTTAGCAGTGAGCAAGGATTTTACACACCAAGCGTCTATGAATCAGAGGTGCCATCTGATCTTGTGTTGAAGGAAGTAGCAGAGAAAATACATCGTAAAGATTGGGATATGGTGGCAAATCGACTTGGCTTCTTTGCTGATGATATTCAGAGTATACGAACAAACAATCCAAACAGCACTTATAAACAGGTAGAAATCTATCTATCTATCTATCCATCTATTACTATTAATCTATCTATCTATCCATCTATTTGTTATCTAATTAACATAAACCAAGACTAAACTTTTGAACCATCAAAGATCATGATAAGTCTGGTAATAAAGTCTGCAGGTGCATGCAAATGAATAATATAGCGATTTCCAATGTCAATTGACAGATCATAATGTTCCAGCAAACAAAGACACCTTTACATCTCTCAAAGTGAAGTTGAGACGTAGACTGTTACCAATACTTCACATAAGCTTGACGCTACTTCAAGAATGAAGATAGAAGTGCAGAAACAATAGTAAAACGGCTGGTTTTAACCTGCGACATTGGACGACAACTCCCTGGCAGGTAACTTCTACTGTGAGTATCACGAACCACGTTGCAACGCTTACACCTTCTCTTAACTTTATGTATTTTTATAATAAAATATGTAATGTATGAAGTCAATGTAAGAAAATGTAGTAATTTTAGATTTAAAATTTCAATACAAGATTTGTGAATAATTTAAAGAATAATTATAAAATTGACAAATAAGACAAATTTAGATAAAGACTTTTATATTTTAAATATAAATATAATTTTAAATGTTAAATCTGTGTACTTTTTATAGTTCAAGACTTTAAAAATATTTTTTATAGAAATGAAGGGAGGTAACTTGTTATGTGATAGTGACATTGGTGACTGGTTTAGATAAATAAATGGAGAAATCGCAGTATTTTTTGAGAAATAAAGGCTATTACAAACATGCACTCATCTATTTTAATTATTATACTACTGTATCGTGGAAATAAACATAGATTGAGACTAATATTTTGAGCCGTCAGAGTTCCGGTAGGGTGACAAATTATGGCGATTCCCAGCAGATTTTCTTATATTCAATTGAGTCAACGGATGATAAAATCACCCTTAATTGAAGAACAGTCATCAAAATGAATGTCTTTGTCAATGATGAATTATAACCACTTCTGGTGACAGTCTGAGTCTTTCTTTCCCTTACCTCGTTTATAGCATTTGTCAGAGTTACCACAAGTGGGCAATTTCTCTCTCCCCCCCCCCCCCCCCCCCTCCTCCCCCTCCTGCCTTCCTGTTTGGTTTCAATAAGCTGCTGAGCTTGCCTTTTCTTATCATAAGATTTTGTAGCGGACGGGCATTGTCTGTTTCATCACTGAGGTGTCAATTGCTTTGTGCAAGGCAAGTAGTGATGGTATAGTGAGGTGTGAACCATACATCATGCGCAGAACATTTTGATAGTTTCTGTTAACCCTGTTTGGTAATCTTTTGTATTTAAAAAAAAAATGATATTTTTATTTGTAGTTATTTTATTTATGTTCTGTTATAATTTTTGTAATCTTGAAATAATGGTCAGAAAACTGAGCATGTTTGTAAGTAAGATTCTTTTTTGGGTGATTGTGCTTATAATATATAAATTTATATAGGAAAAATTCTGTTTCACGTCCTGAGCGTGCTTAGTTGGATCATGCTTGTAGCCAAAGTGCTTATAAACGGAGAGCACTGTATTCAAGAATTGTAACGAGATGTGTATACCGTCATTTTCAAGCTCCAAAGGTCAAAATATTAAGATGAGTATTATTATTGATGAGTATTGTTTTGTTAGTTTATGAATATGGATAAAAAGATTGTAGTTTCATAACCCATCTGGGGCATAATAAATGGAAGCATTATCCTTTTCTGTGTAGGAAAATACTTTCAAATTTAATCACAATTATCATATCCATTCACAGGCCTTCCAGATGCTTCTGGACTGGAAATCCAGAGAG
This sequence comes from Berghia stephanieae, assembly GCF_034508935.2. NCBI lineage: Eukaryota > Metazoa > Mollusca > Gastropoda > Nudibranchia > Aeolidiidae > Berghia > Berghia stephanieae. Next base: position 36,813,149 of record NC_088364.1, on the reverse strand, counting down.
GGAGACAACGCAAAAGCTAGCACCCTTGAACGATGTTTACGCAGTGCAGGAATGGTGGAGGCATCTCTTATTCTAGCACCTTAATTAAGAAAGTTCAAGTTCAAAACAGCAACAATATTTTTAAAATAAATTTTATCTTTCTTTGATAGTGTATGTGGTATAAATGATATGACTGGCCCCCCGGAAATATGCAAAAAAATATCCCAAATTATGCGGGGGAAATTGCAATTTATGCGGGGGGAAAAGGCAAATTATGCAAGGGAAATTACAAATTATGCAAAACAAGAAAAAATTAATAAATCGCTGTCTAAATTTTTCCATTGCTTTATTTACATTTAACCAATTCAAAATTTAAGAACTACAACGCAAATTCAAAACTTAATTTTTTGTTGTAGAACAGAAAAGCTAGATGTCGCAGAGACGTTGTCTGACAATATCAGATTGTAAACAGAAAAGCTGTGCTCAGCATCAGCGCTGTTGATCGTGGTGTATATGTACCACTTGGCACAAGCAGCCAAAGCGGGCACTTCATCAGAAATGGACTGCCAAAAATGTGGCATGTCAACAGAAGAGGTGATGGAGTTCTTCACCGCGAGGGGCCCAAGCTGCCGGGGTACCTCTTGATCTCCTCCTCGGGTACAGTCTGAGCTGAGGTGATTGTCAATTGTAGACTTTCTTATATGGTCCAGCACTAAGTTGCAAGACTTACAAAACAGTTTACAAGCACTAACAAATGTTTCATTTTTAAACTGTTTGTGACGGTCGGTAACTGGTGTCTTTGTTGCTGATTTTGCTTTGGCACTCGGCGCTGCCCCATTGCGATGTACGAAGGCATCCATTCTGGTCAAGTTGTCTTGTATTGATTATTGATAAAACTTTTATTAAAAGGAATCAAACTTGAATCCAGATCGTAACTTGCACGTTAGCCTTGTTAGCGAGAGAAAGGCAGTGATCGCTTGGCGCTTGGTTTTGGTTAGATCTCAAGAAGACAAATCAAATCGTACACTTGGAATACGATGGTAACTTAGTAACACTGGTTCTAAACTATCGGAACAATGGCGGACGCCCGTATGAAATATTTCTCCGGCGAGCATAAAGAGTATCCAGAGGAAAAAAAAAACACATAAATTTGATCATGTTTTGACTTTTACACATTCTGATCACAAGGCATATGAAAAGTTCTAGCCAGCATGAAAAATAAAAAGTAATGATTTTCTTTGTTTAGAACCAAGATGGCCACCGTTGCCGGGCGGCGTGACAAAAGACTATTGAATCGTATTGGAACAGCTTCCCTTTAACCCTCTCCTTACCACCCATATGAAAATCGTCACGGTCGTTACGATGCCACCGACAATTTCCTCAAATAATATCTCTTGTACATCACAAAATTTAAAGAAATGCTTTGGTTACAGCTATAAATGCTAATCACTGTGTTGTAGAGCTCACATGTCACTTTCTTGTTTGAGCAAGAAAAGTCTATTTTGTGCTGGTGTGTGTGAAATTTCGGGGGAAATTCTAAAAATAGCTGGTAAGGAGAGAGTTAAAATTAAAGGGAAGTCACTGTCGTACTGTCACGTATTTGGGAACATCGTCGGACTTTTTCGGTTTCATTTTTCGTCATACAATGGTCATAAATTCACGCTAAAAAACACATTTTGCATAATTATGCGGTAAAAGGTGAATTATGCGGCCGCATTGCGGGAAGTGGCAAATTATGCGGCCGCATCGGTCGCATTTTCCTGGGGGGCCAGATATGATCTCTGTTTACGTATGATTCATATGCCTATTCCAAGTTTTTACAAGCTAAACCAGGTTTGTTCGATTACAAAACTCGTTCATTGAGATGGTCAAATTAAGTTGGATTGCAATATTTTTTACCCAAAAAAAAATAAAATAAATAATGAAAAAAAATATTAGAAGCAATTGTTTTATGAATAAATTCAATTTGATCAAGTTCGCATGGGCAATGAAATAAATGAATGCATGTAGCAAGAGAGGTTATTGTGAAATACTCCCACGAAAATCGGTGTTAGAAAAATTGATATCTACTGAAAGTTCAAAACACATTATTCTAGTGTCCAACCCTACGCATTCATTTTCATTCTATTTAACTTATCTCACTTCATCACCAATCTTCATGAATCTCTTGAGTGCAACAATTTTAATAAAAAAAAAAAACAAATAGAAATATACAGGACATAACTATTTTAGACAATATGAAAAATTATCTACATTTCTGTGGGACATTTCTGTGGGGTTATAGGCTATATACAACACATGAACCTTTCAAAAGAACTTTCTGCTTTTCCTGTGTGTGACTGAGTACACAGCTCAGTCATTATTATTAAACTATATCACTTCAACTTGCTGAATTATGTAACTTTGCTGCAGGTTTATTATACGTCAGGTTGCATTTAAGATAGTATTATTTATGTTTTGTTAGTTGAGCCTGAATAAATTTGATTACATTGAGATATATAAATGTATATATATATATATATATATATATATATATATATATATATATATATATATATATATATATATATATATATATATGAATGCTGACTGAGGAAATGAAAGACATGGAAACATTCGTTTTAACTTCAAAATACGTGAGTGAATTTTATTTTTATGTGGTCTAACCTAAATTATCGAGCACTCTCATACCTACAAGTATCTCCACTAACACTCATAAATAAATAAATAAATATTATATATATATATATATATTTTATATATATATATATATATATATATATATGTATATATATATATATATATAATATATATATATATATATATATATTATATATATATATATATATATATATATATATCCTTTCTTTAAAAAATATAGCATTGTGGAGAACATTGTGCTTATTTGAGTAAATAAAAAAATTGACACGGCGCACAACTCTACTGAAAGATTTGAAAATTAGAAATGTATTTTTTACAGATAGATAAACAGATAACTTGATTTCCTTTTATAATTTAAAGTCAGTTTGAAAGTTCGTTGAGTCAAACAGATATCATAAAATATGTACCAACGACGACACTTGACTCCCAAAATCAACTAATGTTGACACTGTAAAAAGTTGTCAATTTGCGTCATCTATTTATGACATCAAGTATTATTATTACTTCCGTTGTGTTGTTGATTTAGCGGTGATCAGTGTTATTATTATGTTCTAATTGCGTGTATGTTTGTGTGTGTGTGTGTTGTGTGTGGTGTATACATGTGTGTGTGTGTGTTGGCATTTTTCAGCAAATCGTGGCATTCATAGTGATATTATTCACTTGATCACATGAAGGTATTTCAGTCGCCATTTTGATTCTTTTTTTACTATTAGGGTTAGCTCGAGATCGAGGATATTTCTTTTTCTATTAAGGTTAGTCATAAGTCTTAGTAAAGGTGCTAGGATGTTTGTTTTTCCATAAGTTAAGTAAAGGGGAGACATTCCGAAAGCTCCTACATCCCCAGTATTCTTTAAATTTGTATTTTCACCGTTGATATTTTGTCAGGCATTTATTTATTCAATTTGTCATTATATCTAGAAGTATTTTAAAAACTCTAGAACAAACCTTGATAGATTTGTGAAAGTTTAAGATTTCTTAATTTGACCATTGTTTTGATTTTCAGCCGCCATTTTGATTTGTTAAATATTGAAAGGTAGTGCAAAGCAGTCCGAGAGTTGTTTTTTTTTTTTTTTCTATTAGGGTTAGCTCGAAAGGTTAGTCATAAGTCTTATTAAAGGTGTTAGGAAGTTTGTTTTTCCATAAGTTAAGTAAAGGGGAGACATTCCGAAAGCTCCTACATCCCCAGTATTCTTTAAATTTGTATTTTCACCTTTGATCTTTTGTCAGGCGTTTATTTATTCAATTTGTCATGATTTTTTCTATTAGGGTTAGCTCGAGATCGGATGATTTTTTTTTCCTATTAGGGTTAGTCATAAGTATTATTAAAGTGCTAGGGTGTTTGTTTTTCCTATTGGGGTTAATTAAAGGTACTAGGTTTAATTTTTTCTTGGGGTTAGTTGAGGGAATATATTATTAAATATATTATTGGGCCACACAGAAAAATCAACCGAAGATATACCAAATTACACAGACAACGTTGTTTACCAATCTGCCCTCATTAAATGATGGTGAGTACAGTATCGAATGAAAATAGTTCTTTCCCCGCGAAATTGCGGGCTTTTTACTAGTATATATATATATTTATATATATATTTGTGAGTATGAATCCCATACAGTCTCCTCTTATTGTCAACTTTCTGGATTACGAGAAGGCTTTCGACAGTATTGACAGAGCAACATTGTGGAAAATTCTGGCACATTATGGACTCCCTGAAAAGATAGTAAACCTCATTAAGGAAATGTATGAAGGATCAAGTTGCAGGGTTGTACATGAAGATCAGCTTACTGACAGATTTGAAATTAAGACTGGTGTCAAGCAGGGATGCTTACTCTCACCATTCCTGTTCATCCTTGCCATTGATTGGCTAATGAAGGAAACCTCCAAAGGGAGAAGAAATGGGATACAGTGGACCCCTGGACACAGTTGGATGATCTGGATTTTGCAGATGATCTGGCTCTTTTGTCCCACACCCAGGACCAGATGCAAGCGAAAACCACAATTATAAACAGCCTCTGGAATCACTTGGTCTAAGAATTCACCCTGCCAAGTCAAAGGTCTTGAGGATAGGTAAGCGTCAAAGGGAGCAGAACAAAGTAAAAGATCAGGAACTCGAAGATATAGACACTTTCTGCTATCTCGGAAGTATAATTGACAAGGATGGAGGCACGGAAGCAGAGGTGAAAGCACAAATAGGAAAGGCACATGCTGCATTCACATCTTTGAACAGAGTTTGGAGAACTAAAGATATCTCCCTTCGACTAAAGCTAAGACTTTTCAACTCAAACGTGAAGTCTGTCCTCCTGTATGGATGTGAAACTAGGAACGCATCACAGGCATGTATAAGGAGGGTACAGATTTTCGTAAACAGGTGCATGCGTAAGCTACTCAGAATAAAATGGACGGATAGAATAAAAAATGAAGAAGTATGGAAAAGAACAGCAGAAACCAGTGGGAGAGGAAATTGGAAGAAGACGATGGAGGTGGATTGGACACACGCTTAGAAAGAATGACTCAACTATAACAAAGAAAGTATTGGACTGGAACCTTCAGGGCAGAAGATCAAGGGGAAGGCCACGAGGAACATGGAGAAGAATTAAAGAAGCTGATATACAGAGAAGTGGTAAGACCTGGAATGAGATAAAAAAGTTAGCTCAGGATAGAGAAGGATGGAAACTGTTTGTCTGTGGCCTATACCCTGACCCAGGGTGAAAAAGGCAATGATGATGATGATGATGATGATGATGATGATGAATCCCATAGAGTGCTCAACAGTTTTAGAAACGCAAATCACATTAACATTCTCACCTCTTAGGCATTTCTATCTACACTGCTGTTTTATCTTGTGGTTCCTCAGGACGGATTGGAATGGCAAAAATGTTTCCTGCGAATCTTGAATACTTTTTGTTTTGTACTTGAAGTTTACTTTCGCACATTTGTGTGTATGTGTCCATAGAGTGCTCGACAGTTTTAGGAGCACGAATCACATTAATGCTTTCACCTCTTGTGTATTTCCATCTACAATGCTGTTTCTCCTGGTGGTTCCTGTGAATCTTGAATAGTTGTGTTCGGATGTTTACTTTGGCACCCATATGTGTGAATGTACTGAGGAGCCACATGGATAAACAGCGTTGTAGACAGAAGTGCACAATAAGAGGTGAGAACATTAATGTATGTGAACTATATATAAAAAATATATATATATATATATATATATATATATATATATATATATATATATATATATATGTGTGTGTGTGTGTGTGTGTGTGTATGTGTGTCATCAAGTATTATTATAAGTATTCTATATTTCTGTATATAAAAATGAAATAATTCTACTTGATAATATCTTATCTTTATTTCTTAAGACTTATTTTCTCACTGATTGTATAGGTCACTCGTTATTTACTTGGACGATTAAAAGTTTACTACATTGCCTGTCTTTGGAGAAATAAGCACAGTGCCATGAAGATTCAGACTGACCACAAAAGGTAATTTGATGAACGACCTAGAGATTGTAAAACGGATACAATTAGAATCAGAACATGTATGGCTGGAAAATTGTCACATCTTCCACTTAATTTTTCATTGCTGTAATGTTTAAAGATATAAAATATATAACAACAATAACTATAATAATAATAATGATGATGATAATAATAATAATAATAATAATAATAATAATAATAATAATAATAATAACGACGACGACGACGACGATGATGATGATGATAATATAATGCCACATACACCAACAACAAGAAGAACAATAATAATAATAATCAATATTATTATGATTATGATTATTATTATTTTCATCATTATTATTATGGTAATGGTGGTGGAGGTGATGATAATGATGATTATGGTGATGATTCTTTTATACCGTTATAGTCCTTCCTAATCCCTAATATCCAGTAATCAACTCCTTCTTCTTGTACCTGTGTATACGTGTTTAATTCACTTCCTTTGGGGTCAGACAGGGCAACTCTTTCTGTCATTTTCATTCTTCTATAATACCCGCCGTTCCATTCCCTGTGGGTTCCATCCCTTATCCTGGAATGGTACATAGTTTGCTTTTACACTAGCTACAAATATTCACCATTAATAGCGTGCAAACCAGGGGATCTCAACCGCTCATTGTTAGAGCACTCACTTCACTCTTAAAATGACTGGGATCGATCCCGAGTGAGGTCAAGATTTTTTTCTGACCCCTCTAACCATCAAGCAGTGATTGGATGGTTGGGTCTGTTAGATTTGGTAGAAAGTTTTTTGTATGTTTTTAAGGGTTTTATGGTGCTTGCAACACATTAAGGTCGTATCAGCGCCAGTAAAAAGGAAGTAAACGGGGTAGCATAAAGTTCTAGAATTACAATTAAAGCACCCAAGAAAAGGTAAGACAAAGGAGAATTGGTTCAAATAGGAAACAGATGTAGATTCCAAGAGCACACTATCGGTGTAGGTACTTAGTTTGAGATCACCTAAAAGTCTCATCCAGACACCAGAACAGGTCCCCACTAAGAGAAACACACTCAAATGTTTACAAATTATATATAGTATGTAAACAAAACAAAATACAGTGCATTTACAAAACAAAAAATATCATCTCCCAAAACTCTAACTATATATTTGACAGTTTCCCTCCCAGCCAGGGGCCAGGACAAAGCTCAGTAATCTCATTCCAAGATAAAGACAGAAAGTATGTTGGAAAACAGATATAGGGGATAGAAGACAGTAAGTGCCTCCTTGCCCACATGGGAGGCCAGGAACCCCAACCAGTTGGTAGACAGTAATCTGTGAGACTAGCATTCTATCCAAAGGGAAACAATTGCTGTTGTCTGTTTAAAGCAATAGAGACCGACATAAAGTCCGGCTCCATGGGTTATTTGGCTCTGGACTACTTTTAAACCCTTAAACAATAAAATGTCAATCAAAATATTATATCTTCATTTAGAAATATGATCTCATAGTAAGATAAAATGTATAGTTGAATCTGAATGAAAAAAATATTTCAATATTGTTGAAATCTTGTATAAAGCCTACTCTTGTATCATGCAAAAATCAAACCTTAGTCTAAAAAAAAATAAATTGTCAGTTTGAGAAATACTTCCATTTTATTTTAACAAAGGTGAAGGGACAAGGATTGAAAGAAAGCAAGCAAAATCTCTCGATTATTTTCCTCCACTTTATTTAACAAGAAACATTACAAAGCAAGAAGTAACATCTGCAATGTAGAATAAAGAAGAATTAACATCGTTTTAAAAGGTATTTGTAAGTATGTGTAAATAAAATAGCAAGAGACGTCCTCTTATCTATTACCACAGGATTGTTTGCTCTAAAAATAATTCAATATTTCCTAAAAGCAATAAATACATGTAATAGGATAAAATATACTAAGATCAACTTCCAATGCCAATTTGTATCAATAATTGAGGATTGTTTTTTGTAATGAGTTTTTTTTTTCAAAATAAACACCACAATAAAATAATTTATTTCCCCACTGTTTCCAAACGGGGCCCCAACAACACATTACGAGATGAGCAAAACAGAGAAAAGACATGAAAGTGAAACACACAGACGTTGTAAAATGTATATAAAAAGTTGGCATATTTTTGCGAATACCTTATTACCGGACCAAATTTGACCACTGATGGCTCAAAAAATTAATCTTGATTTAACTTAATTTCCTCAGTAACATAATCATTAAAACAAATAACTGCTGTGCATAATTAGCCTTTTAATTTTGTGATTTGTCCATGTCTAAATTCACCCTTTGTTTTCAATGTTTTCATTAAATCTACCATGAAGTGTTTACATATTCATTTGTGTACACCTACAGACTTTATGACTGGACTGATTTTGAATGAAAGTTAATCTTAATTTCCATGACAGTATAATAATTAAAACAAATAAATGTATGTGCATACTAATCAATTATTTACCTGAAAATTTTGCGGGTTCTGAATATATATTTATTTAAGTATATATATATATATATATATATATATATATATATATATATATATATATATATATATATATATATAGAGAGAGAGAGAGAGAGAGAGAGAGAGAGAGAGATAGCGAGAGAGAGAGAGAGAGAGAGAGAGAGAGAGAGAGAGAGAGAGAGAGAGTATACCGATAGGCTTTTTCACCATTCACAGCATATTGCAGTATTTAGAATATTATCAATCAGAGGTCTGGTAATAAGGAACAAGAACAATCAAGAATACAACCTTGAAATTCTAAAAGAAACCAAAACGTCTTGAAGAATAATTGGATCATAAAATATTTCTTCATGATGAACTTCACAAATTATATCTTTCTTTTCTGCAAAATAATAATTTATGCATTAAAAAAAACCAAACCAATCCAAAACAAATTTGCTGTTGTAAGATAATAAGGCTCATTTAGGAAAAAAATATCTATCTTAAACGATAGGTCTTCTAAAATTGATCATACAATTCGAGATTTAAAAAAAAATCCTTAATAATCGATGATATCACCGACCAATAAATCAATAAAACACCCATCTCTCTTGTCCATCTTATTTCACTATTTGTACGACTGACTGGATTCAGTTGGACCGTACATATACATAAACCCTCATCGTTTGTATCAGTAAATCTTATGGAAAGCAGATGAAACATTATCCATTTGCTCTTCCTACCTGACAAGATTTTATTTATTATCTACACATTCCTACTTCCCCCACCCCCAATATATATATTCTTTATAAAATGCCTATTCCAGATGTAAGTTGTGTGAGATATTATTCTTATTTTTTTCTGCGTCATGAAATTGCCAAAGATTATGAATAAAAAGGTGTGAATTCTTTTAATAGATCGACTGATGCAGTTTTTTGTCTATATACCCTATCTTTGCATATTATGTCGTATCTTTAAATCAAAATTCAATTGAATGGTGAGATGGTGAGAGAATGTGAGGATCAATGCTTGAAAAAAAGTGAATGAAAATCTAAATTCCGAGACTTAAGCATATGTACCACGAGACAACTAAAAAAATCATTGTTTTTGTTTTTAAGGGTTTTACGGCGCTTGCAACACATTTAGGTTATATCAGCGCCAGTAAAAAGGAAGAAAATGGGATAGTAAAAAGTTCTAGATTTACAATTAAAGCACCCAAGAGAAAGTAAGACAAAGGGGAATGGGAACAAACAGGGATCAGATGTAGATTCCAAGAGCATACCACCAATGTACTTAGTTTGAGATCACCTATGTCTCATCCGGACACAAGCACAAAATCCAACAAAGAGGAATACACTCAAATGCTTACATTATACATTAAAAATAACCAATATAATAATACATAACAGAGAGATGATTTACAAGGAAAAAAATTCATCTCCCAAAACAATAACTATGCATTTGACTGTTTCCCCCTCAGCCAGGACTCCGACGAGGGCCCGGAAAAAACCAAGTAATCTCATTCCAAGACAAAGACAGAAAGCTTGTTGGATAAGATATAAGGGGATAGAAGACACAGTATGTACCTCCCTGCCCGCTATGGGAGGTCAGGATCCCCACCCAGAAAAAAATCATTAATTGTTTTTATGTTTCCTTTTCTGGCATAGAGATATGCTTTAACCTTCAGTAAAATACTCATGTCTTCACAGACGAAACAATCATAAACACACACACAATTAAATGTTTAAATGTGTAACCTTATAGTCTGTTGTAAGGAGTAAGAGTAGATCATCTCATGGATGCCTTTAAAAATAGACGAACAGTTGAGTAACACCAACAGTATAACTCCTGTTGTGTGATAAAATAATATTATTTACATTCTATAATAATCATATTTCCTGATTTTTGGTCTGTAGATGATAACAATTCACTAAATAATGTCCTCTGTAAAAAATAGGCTGTTTGTGGCAAGTTTTTATTTGAGAATTTAAAAAATCTTTTTTACTACTTAAAACAATTCTTTCAACCTCAACCATGTCCCAAAAAAAAACTTTAAAAAACTCTTATTTTTATTGAAAACAAATCACGAAAATGGGTTAAAGAGGTCTTAACAAAATGCACATATATTGAATGCTGCTATTTCCTGTACCTATGTGGGGTAACAAGAAGAAACCCTAAAAAGTTTATCTAATTAATAGCACTTAATATACATTGATATAGTTCATTCAAAACTCCTCCTGGGCCATGTGTAAGTGCATTAATCGAAATAGTTTGGCTCGTTAAGAAGTGATCTCTATCACTCCAAATATCTCAAAGTGCAATGGAATATGACATCGTTTATAGAAAAATGATTTGAAAAAAATAGACAGTTTCAGCAGTTTATAGTATTTAATTAAAGTAGACAATATTTAAAGTTTAAAAATGCATATAAAATATAAACTTGACGGAGTGATGTTAAGAATCTATGAACTTGACTACAGCATATATCTAATATGAAGAATTGTATATCTCAAACTATTTTCCCCCCAAATTACAAGATATGTCAATAATAGATAAAACCTGTCTTAAATACCATCAAACACACATGATTTGATCTGTATGACTTCTTTGTCTTATCACATGATCTCATGTTATCAAACAAAATAAATACAAACAAAAGCAGAATGTATTTGAGATCTTTTGTTTGTTTATGTCTTTAGAGGTTTAACAAAGGTTTTTCGCCTATCCAAAAATGTTATAATTAATGCTTATAATAAGCTTGAACGATTTAAAAAAAAAATCATTTAGTCCACCACTTTACAATTAAAGTATTAAAATCGACATTAGGAATATAGTGAAGAGGAAATCATATTTCAAGTATTTTTTTTTTACCTTGGCGGTTTAGCACACACCTTAAAGTAACAGTGAATACTAAGATTAATATCAGATTTTGTTTTGAATATATGCTCTTGTTTATGTGTGTCATAGTAACACTGTCCTTGTGTGTGTATGTGTGTGTCTGTGTTTACATCTGTGCACGCGTGCGTATGTGATCGTGATTGTGTGTTGGTGTGAGATTGTTTAATTTCCTCTGCAATCATTTACTTACATAAAATGGAAAAAAATGCATAATTCAATCTGGCACTGTTTCAGTCTAATTGAAAAAAAATATAGATTAGGAACGTAGAAAGAAAATTTTACATGGTAAAATCACACCAGCATGCAGTATATATAATATATTTTTGAAAAAAAAATTAAATGTATCACAGCTTTACAGCAGGAGTGTCCATTTCTGAAACGTTTTAGCACCAATCATTTTTTTTCGACCCTGCACATTCAAACAAGATTTTAATAACTTGAGTTAGTTTTTTAAAGACATTTTGATATTTACAGTAGAACCAAAAATGAAATTAAACTGCAAAGGATCGTATCAGGATCATGCAAATGAAATTGGGTGCATGTAGAAACTACAAATAAATATTTTGAGTGGAGTGAGTGAAGAATATTCAAATTATTGCAGAAAAGGAATGGCTCGGGATTAGATGTGAGAACAGAAAAGCTAGATGCTTTCCAACTATGGATACTTAAATAAAGTAGGTTGTTTCCTATGAAATGAATAACTAACTAAATGGAGATTATGAAAATTATCTTTATGAAGATAGTATAATTATAAAATGTAAAGGAAAGGGAGAAAAATTGACTACAAATTATTACAATAACTGTGCATAACAAAAGTTACATATACGTTTTGCACATACTACATATAATATATAAATATATAAGGTGCGAGGAAAAGAAAACTGGAAAAGTTTGAAGCCTGAAGCTGCTAGACAATAAATTATACAATCAAACCCAATCATTTAAATTTGTGTACACAATTTTTCAAAAACAAATATTGAAAAATTTTAATTCCATGATTGTTTTATTAAGCACACCACAAAAGTGCCATATCAAAGATTTTGGACGTAATTTTCAAATTTTTATGTGATCTTTCAAAACCTCATTTTGCTTCATGACTGATCCGTATCATTTTTCCCCATGATCCAATTGATTTTATAATGTCTTGAATAGTGAGTCGATCCCATGCAATTTGAATCGACTCTCCTTTAACACTGCATGTGTGTAATACGTACCACCCTTTCAACCATCAATGACCAAATGCTGAAAGCCATGGGATTCAAATCAGGGTATATTGGAGGCTATTCACCTTTGGAAATAAATCGAAAATGATTTCTGCGTACTGGTCATTTGTTTTTCAACCAGACCTGGCAATATCTTACATTAGTAACACTGCACTGCTAAAAAAAAGATCCAAATTTGGAAACTTTCGATATAGTGATTTTTATACAAGTTTGGTATAGTTTGTTTTGTTTTGTTTTTAAGGGTTTTACGGCGCTTGCAACACATTTAGGTTATATCAGCGCCAGTAAAAAAGGAAGAAAATGGGATAGTCGAAAGTTCTAGAATTACAATTAAAGCATCCAAGAGAGAGTAAGACAAAGGGGAATTGGGAACAAATAGGGATCAGATGTAGATTCCAAGAGCTTACCACCAATGTACTTAGCTTGAGATCGCCTATAAGTCTTATCCGGACACAAGCACAAAATCCAACAAGGAGGAATACACTCAGATGCTTACATCATACATTAAAATAAATAATAATAACACATAACAGAGAGATGATTTACAAGGAAAAAAATATCATCTCTCAAAACAATAACTATGCATTCGACTGTTTCCCTCCCAGCCAGGACTCGGTCCAGGGCCAGGACAAAACCAAGTAATCTCATTCCAAGACAAAGACAGAAAGCATGTTGGAAAACAGATATAAGGGGATAGAAGACACAGTATGTACCCCCCTGCCCGCTATGGGAGGTCAGGATCCCCACCCAGAGTTTGGTATAGCTGACATAGTTTCTTAAACATTACCATAAAGCATTTTTGATTAAACTTTGCAAGAAATAACTTCAGGTTTTGTTCTTGTTGCTTGAAAATTTTCGAATATTTTTGGTTTCTACTTTGTACTGAAATAGCATGTAATTTAAGGGGTGGTTTGGGTCTAATTATTAGGAAAATCCTTCAAAAATTTGATTTTGAGATTTTAGTGGAAAATGATATTTTATTATCTTAGAAATAATATAATTGAAGTCCAAACTCTTAAAGTAGACTATAAAGGCACGAAATACACAGTCGAAAATTGTACAGGTAGTAAGAAATGTGTGAAAAACGGGAAGCCATTTTGCCATTTTCTCAATATGTCATTTTTCTAAGGGTATGGGAAACTGTGTCAAACGTTACTCAGAATCTATTCAATGGAATTGTCTGAAAATTTCCACAGTTATCACAGAGATAATGTATTATGTCACCATAGAAAGATTTTTTTGATAAGATTTGTGAATTTTAAATTACAATCCTAAATCTGAATTTTTTACATCAATTTTGTCATAACATTTTGATTCTCAACTTTGTAATGCTCTAATACAAATTCCATAAGCTAAAGCCGTAAAATCTCTCTATGGTGACACACTATGGTACAATGTTGACAAGAGGGAAGAATATGGATGTCATTCCTTCATTAGTTTTTGTGGAACGTTTGCCACAAGATTGTTATATTTTTTGATGTCAGACCCCCAAATTAGATCGCAAAATGGGTATGAACACAGATAATTAAAAATTTTCACCATAAATGTTGTTTTTTAACCTATATTGATGATACAGAATGATTAAAACCGCCCAATATAGGTTATTAACATTTTTTTAGAAAAGACCCAAACCGCCCCTTAAAAAAATGGATTCTCCTCGCACCCTTACAGACACACACACACACACACACACACACACACACACACACACACACATATATATATATATATATATATATATATATATATATATATACACACACACAACACGTTAATGAGATCAGAATAGTAAAATAGTAGAATTGCATTGATCAATTAATATAACAATGAGTTGATATGCAAAAAGAAATTATAAAATCATATATTATGATAAATAAAATGTGCTTACAATTATATAGAAATAATATATAACAAAGCAATTCATGTAAAAAAAAAAGGTTAGTGCGTGGGAGTGTAGTGAGTGGTGTTTATCATTATTGTAGATTAGTTCTTGAAGAAGAATATTTCCAAGTTCACTGTACTATTGCACCCACAAGCTTATATTCTTTATTGCACTTTTCAATACAAGTTATGTGTTATTGTTAGTGGTATAAGGTACATGATTGGAAATATTATAATTTTTTTCCTCTTGTTTCATGTTCATAAAATAGGATTTTTATGTTTTCCAAGATTAAGCTCCTATGCCTCTAATTTTAAGTATATTGAACCTCCTTTGAATTTTTAAAAAAGTTGGCATATACCTCATTACACTGATTACATGTAGTATACCGTAGGAATGTATCATAGGGTATTTATTAAATTGGTGCTCAAAATATTGAAATAAAACTATACAGCTAGAATGCGTTTTTTAAAAATATCACCTGATAAAAAGTTATTGTGTGCAAAAATAATTGAAAAATATAGCGATGATCACATTTCCATGATCAAAAGAAAATAAAAAATTATAGAATTTATAAAGGCAAGACTTATTAAAGCAGTTTAAGAAATATTTATAGATTGTTCAACATATTTGAGGTTGTTTCTTTTGTTTATTTTTAAGGGCTATTTTGGCGCTTGCGACGCATTTAGGTCATTTAAGCACCAGTAAAAAGGAAGAAAATGGGATAGCAAAAAGATTCTAGAATTTCAATTAAAAAGACATGGGGAAAAAGTAGGACGAAGGGGAATGGTTCAATTAGCGAACAGATGTAGATTCCAAGAGCATACCATCAATGTACTTAGTTTGAGATCACCTAAAAGTCTCATCCAGACACCAACATAGGATCCCACCAAGAGAAATAAACTCAAATGTCTACAAAATATATCCAAAACAGAATACATAAATAACAATACACAACAGAGAGATGATTTACAAGGAAAAAAAATACCATCTCTTAAAACTAATTCTAAACATTTGACTGTTTCCTTCTCAGCTAATGACTCCGCAAGGGCCAGGATAAAATCAAGTAATCTTATTCTAAGACAAAATCAATCAGAAAGCAACTCGGAAAACAGATATAGGGGATAGAAGATGAAGCGTGATCTCCTGCCCACCATAGGAGGTCAAATACCCCACAGAGTAAGTGAGGTTAGGGTCACTTTTTATAAGTAAATGGGAGAGAAGTGAGAGGAGACTGAGGAAGATACGGAGAGATAATATTTTCCGCACTCAGGAAATCTTTAGAATCTCATATGGCTTCCCATCTCACTTAACCATGAACAATTTATGTAACATTTTCCTTTCAACATATTATATATAGATCAAAGCGATAATAAGCTGCCAGAAGCTTTAAAAAGTAATAAACAAAAATGAATATAACAGCTTCAAAAAAAAGAATAAAATACCAAAAACAGAATGTTTCAGGCTCAGAACCCTTCTTCAGCCAACAAAAAAAAAAACTAATGAAAACAGAATAGAAATTTCTCTGCCGTCAATCTGCTTTTTAAATAATAATGTATGTAAGTATTCATTGTTTTTTGTAATTGGCTGAAGAAGGGTTCTGAGCCCGAAACGTTCTGTGTTTGGTATTTCTTTCTTTTTTTTTTTAAGCTGTTATATTAATTTTTGTTTATTACTTCATATATAGATCAGCAGTTCGATACCCAATGTGTAAAAGAAAAATATACCCGGAAGACCAATCCAGTCGAATAAGACCTTTAAAACCAGCTGTATCATGACCTCTGGTATAATGAAAATTTACTCTCAGCCCATCTAACTTCAGAAGTCCATTACATTAAGATAAGATAAACTAAGATAAGATGAACTTTATTTATCCATTTCTGGAAATGTACATTGGGTATTGTTATAGACTAATCAATTAAAAAAAATAATCATAATATCATTGTTATCATGAATTTCATATCTTGGAAGCATCCTCCCTCTGTCTTTTCCCCCCTCTTTCTTTTCATACCTATATTCCCCTTTTTAATATATATATTAATGATCCATCCCATTGACCATGTCATAATCACCACTGTCCTGCTATGGTGCCAGTCTGTATAGACATTTGTTGTTCATGTTTTCTAAGCTATGAAAATAATACAAAACACTTTAAAAATTGCTTATTTTTATAAATGGATAGAATAGGCCCATTTCATAGAAGTCTGTTACAAGTTATAATAATTATACAAGAAACGGAGAAATCTTTCAAGGAAATGTTTAAAAGAAGAAAAGATGAAAAATAAATCAAAAGTAAGTCAGTGTCCGTCCTCGTCTTTGTATCTTTATGGTTAACATCAACAAGATCATTCATTGGTAACATGACTTCGATAAACAGCAAATGTGTGAATTAAGATAAAATGTTGAAAAATTATGTCATTTAATAGGATAAAAATATCTTTACTGATAGGATGCTCACAATACGTTTTTAATTGCAGACTCGTGAATTAAATAAAAATTACAATAATAAAAGAAAAACAATTGCATCTTTCTTATAAGTGAAAAGTAAAAAGAGTATGATGTAGTATAATTATAAGTGGAAATACGTTGCATACTTGTTTTGAGTCGTCATTTCTCACAATAACAAATCATAATTTTTTTTATAAAGCCACATACTCAACATAATTGTGTGATTTGTGTACAAAATTTGTACTAACTTTGAAATACATCTGTGATTTTTACTTTTTTTTGTGTGTGATTCGTTTCAGATCAATTTTTAAAGTAATAATATTTTTTTAAAAATTCAGAACATCAGTACTTTGCTGCATTTGTCGATGTCCCAGTTACAGCAATGTCGCCTTTCCTATATTGTGGGATGGTGGGAAGGGCCTTGGATTTCCTGTTTTTTTGTTGAGGAGTGCTGACAAAGGACTTGTCTGAATGTGGTGTTGAAACAGGAGGGCCTTTGTTCGTTGAAACTAAAGACAAAAAAAAAATTCAATTAAAAATAGGCCCATGAATGCAAATGAAACAGCTTTACAACAAAACATGTAATAACGAGTTAGAACATAAATATAAACGTAATACAAAGAATGGCCTTATAGGAAAACTAACCGTATTGATATCAAATTATGTAAAACCAGAAAATTATAATTTATCGGGAAAAAAAATTCTGAACTCTGATGACGTATAGCTACTTGAGTCACATTTTCCATCAAGTAAATATTATGTGAACATTTACATCGAGTACATATAACCATTCTGAACAAAAAATTATCAATTTTATCAACTAGGAAATTAAAACAAAAATAATGATTATTTTTTCCCCTAAAAATCTGTTAAAAAGGCCTGTATAAAGCAGAAAGTAAAAAGCATGAGAAATGTTATCCCCCCAAAAAATCAGCCTGCCATCCTGTTTACTTGTCAGATGTCCTACATCGAAGGCAGATTTGACCATTAACTAGGTGGCTTGAAGTTAAATCCCCAGCCTCAGCACCTTGACTTTTTGGGATGATTTCTTCTTTTATTTTTTATTTTTGCTTCGTCTGGCACTATTTCATACGCATGTTTTCAGAATTTTTCGATTAAAAAAAACAAACATGAAATTACTTAACGTCATACACAATTGCTACACAACATATTTAGTGTCATTCATGATTATATAGCATTAAACGAACAATATCAATTGGTTTCTACTTTGTGTATATAACCATAACCTTATACAAAGTACTTTCTGCTAGACCTGACAGCATAAGCTTATCAGGGGACAGGGGATAGTAAGAACTTTAACTTCACTTGGAATCGATTCTGGCCAACTTGCTTGTGAGAGGAGCGCTCTACCAACTGAGTTATTGGGATAGCTCCAATAATACCAATTTAGAACCTAATCTCTCTGAATTGAGCTTTTAATTCTCTTTCGATATTATTGAAAATTATCCAAACAAACAATGTTATGCATTGACAGTGCACAAGATCAATGCCCACTGCCAAACACAAGGGAGTTCTTTAATAATATTAATGATTAAAATAATTTTTACAGCGCCAATCTCACCAAAGGGGCTATACGAACAAGAAGCCAACACAAAATCATAAGCAGCTCATAAGAAAGCAATGCTATTAGTATATTCAGTTGAAAAGATAGAATTGAAATTAAAAGAAATCATCAAATAAGAAATCTGGAAATATTATTAAAATGTGATGTAAAATAATATATTTTTTGATGAACTCGTATCAGCTAACTAATCTAATCAACATGTTAATATAGAATCATCGATGCCTCTGATTTCCAGAATTATTATCTGAGAATCACCAGTGCTACTCTGGACGCCACAAATGAAATACAATAATTTTTACTGTCCTGAAATAAATAGGACAAGCATTTGACACTCAATTATTTCTCAATATTATAAAGAGGGAGAAGAGTAATGAAAAGAAGCAGGCACAATTTGTTCTTGGGCATCGCTTTCACGCATTAACTTTTCAATTTTAAAATCAACATGCACATCCAACCTTTTGGTTTCCTTCTGGCATTTATATTGGCGTTACGTCTCGCTCTGTCTGTTGACCCGCCTGTGTTTGGAGACACACCTCTCTCCTCTGCTGAAAAATTTAAGGAGTGACCAAAAAATGTTAGAATTATTATTCCAAATAATTCCATTCAGTTTGTGATTCGTCATGTCATAAATCATCTCTTTTTAAATCTCTTTTGGCTATATCTTCATTAAAGCATCATCTTTTTTGGATTTATAATTTGTAAAAAAAAATTAATGAAAAACACGTATGAAGGCACATATTTTCTGAAACAAAAAAAAATGAAACAAGACATAGGTTACCTGTTATTTTATGACAAAAAAAAAAAGGTCGTGTGCAAATTTTATGAGACACTTCACAACAAAAGTTTCTTATTGCCTCATATAACTTTGGTTTCACAATCAACATTTGCGTGATTATCGTATATCAAAACAGATTACAAAAACGGTACCTCTATGATGGTTTCCAATGTGTAGTTGACTGTTATTAGCAACTTTCCGTCTTTGGCGATTTTTCTGATTTTGACGCGATTTCTGCAGAAAGAAATTATCAGCTTATAAGTAAATGTGATAATGTTACAAAAATTTTATGCTTCAAGAGGGATAGACAGCTAGTTCCACCCTTTCCTGCATTAAAAAAAAAAAACAAAAACAAAAACAACAAAAAACAAAGCTTTAAAACTTCAGGAAAGTAACTGAGATTTTGTTTTTGAAAAGTTATACCACCAGCTGGCTTACTGCAATTATTTTTTATTGGTACAAAGTTTTTATATGATAAAAACACATAAAATCTTGTTATATAGTGATTTGCAAACATGATAGTAGGCACAGTCTATCAAAAACAGTTAAAACACCTCAAACAAGACTCCACATTTTTTATGTAAGGTTCTGATTGTATTGAAGTATAAGGAATTGACAAAAAGTATTGCTGTACCAATTTAAATATTTCATGCACATATTCTACATCGTAAACTTGAAATTCCCACCAATAAAACAATAACACACTATTTCGTTTGCCAAAACAAGCGAGCTCGGGGACAGCAATATTACCTCTCACTCTCGATAACGATTTGAAACAATTTAATGATGAAAACATTAACATCACTGGCAGAGCTATCAAAAATTATAAAAGAGGCACACAGCAGAGACAATTGGAGAATCTTATATAGTTTCCCCCAGTAACTCACATAACTCTTCAATTTTTTTGATCAATAAATCAATACAATTTTGTAAATGACATCTGATCATAAACAGTCGTATCTTCCTATAATCATTTTCTTTTGTCAGAAAGTGTGGCTTTGAATAAATGATTATAAGCATGGTTTTTTAATATAATTAATGTTGTTGCCATTCTCTGTTTATACTCTTTAGGAGAAGAATCTATTCCAGTCATGGTCGCCACTGCATAGTTTTGCTTTGTTGTAGCACCTGTGCTTTAGATGCATCAGTGTGATCCATGGTGAGTGTAAGTGTTGTTGTCCAATTTTGAGAGGCTGCGTTTATCACTAAGTCTTTTCACAGCGTTGAAAAACATTCCCAATTTCTACCATTGGTGTCGTTGTTACAAGCTTGGTAATTTACATTAAAGCTTTGTCATAAAACATGACTCTTCTTGGAGTATTTGATTTTTTTCTTTCAAAGTCAAGTTGCACAGAACTACATTATGATCACTCAGGCCCTGAGCTGTAGACTGATTGTATGAGGTTTGGGCATGTTATTAGAACAAGGTCAAGGGTGTTTAAGTTTGTTAACTACCTGTATTAGATTGAACTCATGTACTATTTCTAACATTGCTTCATCCCACTCCCTTGCAAATTGTGAAATTTGTCTAATTGTTTGTGTTTCACAATCGATGTCTGGCAAGTTAAAGGACTGTTTCTCATTGAATCAGTAATTGTTACAAGGGATGATGCTTTTGCTTTTGCCACCCACCACATCGTCTGCATTCATTATTTACATGAGGGTATGAAATACTCTTTATAAAACCGCGAACTACAGGCATGTGTCAAGAGGATGTTGTTGTAAAAAAATTGCAAAAAGGAGCACAGTGAGCATTATTAGGGATATAGATGTAAACAGTCTTTAACATAAAATTCTAATCAGCACCCGCTGCCAGGCCAAGATAGTGGGGTGTGTAAAGATACTGTCCTATATTCTTATTTTACGATTTTTAAAGCAGATTCCAGTATCCAATTCCTTCACTTATCTTTATAAATTATCTTTACACTAAAATATAAGATAAATACATAGCCAACTGATATCATTGTTATTTTCCAAATTGAATAGTTGATGCCCCTGTAAAATGCTCTGAGCACTTCCTCGTGACATGGAAGAACACTCAAAACAATATAATATTTTATTATTATTATTATTATTATTATTATTATTATTATTATTATTATTATTATTATTATTATTATTATTATTATTATTATTATTATTATTTATGGAGCATTTCCATGGATTTTAATATGCTTATTGCTCATTACTCCAGATGGTGATATAGAACCAAAACTCCATTTCATACCAGCCACCTATTAGACAGTCTTTATGTACTTTCACCTCAAAAAAATATTTCATTGCCTATAGCCAAGTTCTTATTCAAACCTGTGTGGAAATCAAACTGTATCAAATTTACCTCGTGACCTCCATCCATGGCACAGCAACAGAACCCGACCAAATCACGATCTTAATTTTGAGCCTTTTCATTTTACCATACCATAAGAAATTTCACTACTCAAGGTATCAAGCAAACTTTAACTTCTGCCAACTTATGCTCCAATTAATTATTCAATGATAATCCTTTTTATAATCAAATTGTATCTGCCTCACCTCAAGATAACTGTTACTGCTGTTGCTTGCATTCCGCGCCATTCTTCGTCTTGCTTCTTCTTGCTCTAAAATCTTCTTACTCCCTACATTTCCCATTATTTTCAGGGGAGGCAAACTCTGGTCTGTCATGATGCTGGTTTTGTCTGCAAAGTCATCATTGGCCATATGTGCACCATCATTCATGATATGGTTATGGTGGGCCAAACGGCTGGGCGTCAGCATAGACCCAAAGTCATCAAAGTTTTCATCATCCAAGTTGTTATAAGGTTGTGGTCGGAAAAGAGAACGGCCGCCAACAATGGCTGCCTGGACTTTATTTTTCTTTTTAGCTGCTAGAGCAGCAATATTGCGTGTATTAGCATTGATAACTGTGCGATCTGCTTGGGACATTCGTGAGGAATTATTTGAGTGGGTGTTGACAGAATTGGCAAGATGAATTGGATTAAGCTCATTGTTGTTGTTGTTGTTCTTTATCAATGCCTCTGCTTGCTGAATCTGTTTAGCCTTGGCGCTTCTTGTGAAAACCTTGTTGCTTTCGTCCTCTCCCAACCTACCAAAATTTGTTTGACAAAAAAAAATGTAAATAGAATGAAATAATAACAAATTTTAAAAGTTTCCTTTTCATCTCTTCTTTTAAATATATTGATCTGACGTACTTTCTAAAACCATATAGTAATAACAATAATAATAATAATAATAATAATAATAATAATAATAATAATAATAATAATAATAATAATAATAATAATAATAAAAATAATACATGGCATTTATATTGAGCATTTTATCACTGTGTAGTGCTCAATGCATGTTTCAAATAAATATACAAAATTTACATATATAAAACGTATACCATTATGATATCAGTAGCAGCAGTGTATGTGATATCGTATCAATATCATGAAAATGTAACTGTAGTGCTTTAACAATGATTTAAAACTATCAATAGATTTTGCTTTTCTTATCCTTCTAGGCAGGTCATTCCACACAAGGGGTCCAGTGTGGGCAGAGGAACAGCCACCAAAAAATTTACAATTATAATTATTTCTAAGAGTAAGCTTCGTTTTCAGCTTCAAACAAATATGAAAGAACGTTGACTTTAAAATGGGTGGCAACAAAATAAGGAACTGAAAGAAAAATCAATGCACAATATGGGTAATACAAGCTTATTGTGGTAAGAGACTTTCCTTTTGACTCTGGTTTGAGTCCCACAATAGGCGGTGAAAAGTTGAGCCCTTGTTACTGTCATCTATTGTTCCCAGTAACTTGTCATTCACATAAGTTTATAAGAAGCAATAACTATGACAATGATGCCAGGATAGAGGATAAACAAATTCAGGTGTTCAAATACGATAAAAAAGTTTCCTGAAATGCAATATGTGAAACTTTTATTGTAAGCCCTCAATATAGTGGGAGAAAAAAAGCATAAAAGAAATAATTTGAGATAAACCGTTAATATAATGAAATCAAAAACAAGAATTGACGAAAAAAATATAAACAAAATAAAGACCAAATGAGTACAGGCCGACTTACTCTGAAATTTTCGGTGTTGATGGGACATTAAGATTAGTCAAAGATGATGCCTGAGGAATAAAACAGCATTCAACAAAATCAGCTTCTATCAAATACGTTTAAATATAATATAATTATGTCTAAACCAAAGACAAAGTAAAACAATAATTTAAAAAAAAATAAGAAGAGCAGATTCCCTCACAATGAGAAATAGGATATGATCGAAATTGCTATGAGGTTAAAAAACAAAACAAATACACATAGTCAATGAATATGAATCACAACCATAGTAGTAATACTTATTATATGCGTATGGCCCAACAAAATCAGATTGTTAGTAAAGGTAAATTAGACAAAGTCTTTTCAGCAAAATAGCACCCACTAAAAATTATAATACCGTAATACTTTAAATAATTTTGAAAAGGTTGAAAGTAAATATTACTTGCTTGATGTGTTAGAAAGAAAATCGACAAATATGACCAAAAAATAGGTGCATCAACCAAAATGATACAATTGTCATGCAAAATCTAACCTTGTCAATAGAAGAAAAAGAGCTGATGTCATCTCCATGCAGAAGTCGCTGGTTTTGCTCTTCTTTGTACAAGTCATACATTCTCTCTAGGTCCGGTGGGCAGGCTATTTGGTGTTCTAGGGTAGTTAACATACGTCACGGGTTAAAATGGTCAAAGTACAAAAATATGATAAAAATAAAAAAGAAAAAAGCAAAAAAAAAAAAAAACCCCAAAAAACCCAAACAAACAAACAACCCCCCCCCCCCCAAAAAAAAATAAAAAAAAATTAATAAATGCAACTATCCCCCCCCCCCCCCCGGAAAAAAGAGCAATAATTAAAACTAAAGTATGGCAGGCAGGATCAGGAGGAAGTCAACTCACTTGACGCCAACTCTCTCACGAATTTTCCTTCTTTATCTGTTACCAAATCTGAGACAAAATCAACAGTTACACAGGTAATTCCATTTAAAGTTAACTTTATGCAACTGACAGATATTGTGAAAGAGGAGATAATATATCATAGCATGAGTGAAAAAGAGGGAGAGTGCAAGCACTCTGTCTGAAAGTCTTAATGACCTACCACACTACACTCTCATCATAAAACGATCATTGACGTGAATGTATCTCAATTGATTAAACAAACATTGACAAGGTAAATAAACAGATACGATGCTGAAAATGGGGTATTCATGGTCAAACTTTGCTCATCTTTCACTGAAAGCCAATACACTCGTAGTGTGTTGACCATCCTCATTCTTTACAAAGCATACATGGATTAAACATGATACTAGTACCATACATTTTGGACACAAAGACTCATTCTTAATGAGTTTTATGCTTATTTTTATGCAATTGAACTAAATATCTTACAAGGAGTTAAACTGCACAACCAAAAAGAAATAAAATTTTTAAAAAATAAATAATTAAACGAAACAACAGATTAAAAAATTAAAAAGCATGTGCATACAATCATACACACACACACACACACACACACAAATACACACGCGGTAAAACTTCAATCAAACACATCATTCCAATGATATAATGACGATCCAAAAGCAAACAAACAAAAAAAAAACAATGAAAGAAATATTTGATACCGAATATTCTATTTACCAGTGTGAAATGTTTTATTACAAACTCATAACAAAATATGACGATAAATAATTTCAAATAAAATCCACAAAACAAAAGAGGCAGCCACACAAATTGTTTCTATCAGTAAGAGAATAATTTATTGCATGCGCACAATATTTGATACACCATGCACCGTTTTCCAAAAATTTGGATAAAGTCACCCTCGCCAAATTTTTTAAAGTTCCGAGGCATTGTTCAAATTCTGACAATTATTTCTCTCATTGGACAAAGAAAATTGGATGTGAAATGTATTTTCACAGGCGGATTTGCCAATCAGGGTTCACATTCACTGATCCCATATTTTAATTAAAAACAGCCAGAGGAAATTTTTATTCATAGTGCCGGGGAGTAATTATGACAAAACTCAAATGAAATTGGAAACTCATGAGAAATCCTACATGATAACATATGATATATTGTTACGACTTTCTGAAAATTAATGAAATTGATTTATAATCATGTTTTATAAATGAGCGGGCACAAATTGATGATGATGATGATGATGATGATGATGATGATGATGATGATGATGATGATGATGATGATGATGATGATAATAATAATAATAATAATAATAATAATAATGATGATGACATCTTTTTGACTTCAAAGACGTCTATAATTTAAGAATCTGCAACAAGTTGGGGACCACCTTATTACATTAATACCGTAAAGCAGGTAACTAACTTTGAACGCCTAGGTAACTTTGAACGGATAACAGCAAAAAATAGTGTTAGCACCTGTCCTCAAAACATATTATGTTTTTTTTTCCATTGATTTCTTTCCAGTTTTTTCTTTAGCCTATTTTGATTTTGTTTTACATTCTGTTTGATGACGTCTTAATTCACTGTGGAATTCTCTGATATACAAACCACCTCCTGGTTTTCATAAATATCAACAACGCTGCAAACTTTCTGTTGTCACAGGTAATGGATAAGTGAAATTTGATAAATAAAAAATGTCAGCTCTGGCTAATGATATGGTTTATTAAAATAATCCTATTAATTAGAAGAATTAATTGTAAATTTTGTATGAAAAAACATTTATGTTCAACACTAGAGAGATCAGCGACAGAACGAAGTGACTTTTAACACAAGATTAAATTTAGCCCAACAGCTTAAAATAGTTGTCATATGTATTAAGACAGTAAATAGCAGAGTCAAAACACGTAATTTGATAAGTTCGATTCCATAAATCACAGTATTCAATAAATAAGGAAACTAATCATTTTAATTAGTTACTGGTATAAAGGTAAAAGACTTTTATTTCATAAGTGGAGGCTGTGTTTAATGTTACTCCATGCAGCATTGTGAAAAAGCAATTGTTGGTCTATTTGAGAGCCTGATGATTATCTGTTAGATATTTGGCAACATAGCTTTATTTTTTGTCTCATCTACATTCTACCCCTCCACTTCCCAATTTAGCACAGATTCAAATGCCAAATCCTGATGCTAGGGCTTACAAAATGAATGCGGACAAGTTGCTGGCTAAAGTTGTAACAGTAATTTTGTTTAATTTGGTATTACCATTAGAAAGTGCCAGAAGACAAATAGAGAATAATTTTTTTCGCGATGATAGGGGCTAAGCTTTTAAGCTTAACAGCCATATTCTCTGGTACTTTCTTACTCACTTCATTTCTTGTTATTATTAACACAAGTGCCTGCTCCACTCACTTTTCTGAATTAATATTAACCTCAAATACCTGAGCTTACTCAAAGTCTCAATCATTTCTATGTTACATGTTTGTGTTAAGAATATGGCTATAAGCTTAAATGATGGTTAACAAAACTTAACAGAGTTTGTGTGTTGAACCCATGACCTTAAGAAATCAGGGAGAGCAAATAAAGATAGACACAGAGTTTGAAACCACAGTGGACTTGTCATATCAGTAAGATCGAAGGTTCATGCCCCCATCGCCACGAACAATTTTATTCTCTATTTGTCTTATGGCACTTTCCTACTCACTTCATTCTTTGTTATTATCAACATAAGTGCCTGCTCCACTCACTTTTCTGTATTAATATTACTATTGCTAACATAAGAAGAAACATAACATAAGAAAGGCAAGTCCGATAAAAAGTCTGGTTGTTTCTTTGAACATGAAAAAAATCTCCTCATCATTGCGCTGCAGAGGAAAGACCATGGACCCATAGCAAGACTTAAACCAACCCCAAATTTAAAATATGTGATAAGAAGCCTCAGCAGCTTGCATTTTGTACAAATTTTCCTCATTACACAGGAGATGGATGTTAAATTCGTAGGGCCCTTATTGCACAGCAGCGTTGTCTTAATTAGAAATTAGGAGTGTGCCTATCTTGTCAGATGTGTTTAATATGTACTGGTTCCACCGTTATGGGGTTTTGTCAAATTGTCGTGTGTATAAAGCATGGTGTTTAAAACAGATAAATGCTAATACAAATGTAATCTATTGATTTTTATATGGATTACCCTTTGAGGATTTGATCCAGTGCAGGCTTTGTCGTGAGTGGCTCCATTAAGCCCATGTATGCTTGGAATTTGGAGTAGATACATTAACTTATAAACTTTTGTTTATTTTTAATAATAAAGTTGTGATTTACAGTTTGGTCATGTCAAATCATTTTAGTGTGTTAATTGAAAGTGTCCAAATTCACCCAATTTCCCGGAAAACTTTGAAGACCATTGAAATCGGAAATAGCAACCAATAACTAATAGCAAAAATTATCATTTTGTTATAAAGTCATTGGAATCCTTCTTCTCCTTCCTCACAAAGCATTAATTAGGAACCTGTTCAATTTTCTTTTGGAGGAAAAGCTTTTGAGTTGAAAATAGTTCAATGTTACCCGGTTTCCAATACTTGATGTAGTTTTTCAGCCAAGATGAAGAAAAGGGATTTTGTAATTGTTCAATGAAATTGACCAAGGAACACATGCCCATCTGATTGCTATAATGGAAAATGAATAAATGAAAGTAAATACAAAACCATTTACCATCAATGATTTCCTTCTGTCGGCGGATAATATCATCTGACAGATTCCTTGATTGATGCAGTTTGGAGATGTACAAGTCTTTATGTCTTATCTGGAAGTCTTTGGCCAAGGCAGCAGATTGCCCTTCCAAGGATTGGATCTCCAATTGGTGTACACGACACAGGAGATGTAAAATTTCTTGCTGATCGGCATTGCTGATTCTAACTGGAATCATCTACAAAAAAAAATTAAAAAAAAAATAAATAAATAATAAAAAAAAAAATAAATAAATAAAAAAAAAAATATATATATATACGAGTGAGCGCATGCGCGCGCGCGCGTGTGTGTGTGTGTGTGTGTGTGTGTGTGTGTGTGTGTGCACTTCCCGACATGAATAATATGAGAATTGTTCCTTTGACCTTAAATGCCAAAATCGCCCAAGTTTTTAAATGGATTGCAAAATGGTTAGGCTTAATTATGAAGAAATATGAAAACAAGTTTGATATACTTGTTCAGTGTTAGTAACCTCCCCTTTTGCAATGATGACAATGAAAAGAGAGAGAGAGGTCATTCAATCTCTCTACAATGAAGGAATTATAAAATATGAAGCATTCTCTGAAGGGCCAAATTTTCCCAATGCAATTGCAAGTAAGGTTATTAAATGAATTTTTGAGAGAATTCGACTAATGGGAGAAGAAATTTATTGGTGGATACAGACCATTTGGAAGCAGCTTGCTTCTCTCGCTAACCAAAACCTAATGGTTTATGATAAAACTTTTTTTATTTAAACCAATTTAAAGGCGAAGTATTGAAGCGTTCACGGGTAGTTTTTCAGAGACGGATCCGTTATAGAACAGTAAAGTTGATGCCCCAAACGTAAACAATAACAAGTCGCTAGTGATTTCCGTTAGGGACCGGAATAATTTACGCACAATATAGGTCTCCCAATTTTGTAGTTTGAGTTGTAGGCAATACACTTTCAGTATTGAAAATATGTTTACATAAAATCTAACAGTTGCAGAAATAATAATATAAGACTAAATTATTATGAAAATCAGGCTCCGAATAATTCTCGTTTTGTTCACACCAGCGCAATAATTTGCTCTGGTCTAAAAATAGATAGACGTAACTTTTGATAAATTTTACCTTTTGTTCCATAAAATATCCATATCTAGACATTATTTGATGCATGATCGAGTATTTATGAATATGTGTTTCTTTTGCCACCTAACAGCCAAATTTTAAAGGTTATTTTCTTTCTATTATTTACATTGGAACGTGAGCTGTCAAGACAGGAACATGTGGTTTGCCATGTGCTTCTCGACCTTTGTTTACGTTTGGGGCATCAACTTTACTGTTCTATAAGTAAGAAAACTGAATGGGAATTCCCAAACTTGAGTTAACAATCAAGAAAAAACAAAGGCTTTTAAGTGACTGTCAAAACTCCGACTTAAGCAGTGCAATTTCTACTACTGAGTTATCAATTCAGCCCCATTTAAATACATTGGAGCTTTTGTATAAATCACAACATCATCTGTTTTGCGAGCATCCTGAAAAGTTTCCAGTCACATTTGTGTGGTGTGGTCTAATCTTTAATCACTATTTAGCTAGAATAGACCAAAATAATGATCTTTGGACACTATAGAGAATTTTTCTACCGATGACATATGAACGATTATGGAACAATATCAATTTTTTAGTAAATCATTGACCTACAACACTGAACAGCTACACTTTTCAAGTAAAGTTTAGCAAAGCATGTCACTTCTGTAAACATTGAGTTAAATTCCAGACTAAAAGCCCTCTAAATAAAAATGAGAACACCTCAAGAACCACATAAAACAAAAAGCGTTAAAGCAATTCATGAATCGAGGGCCTTAACTGCAAGTCATGAATTCAAGACCAACTTTTATACACTATGGACGAATGCATTACAAGCTATATCCATGGCAATGGCATCATCTCGTGATTTCAAAATCATATCAAATTTAGTACAAATCAACAAATTTAAAACAAAAACTTGAAAAAATATCAATGTGTTTTGAAAAAGGAAAAAATCAAAAATTTTTATTCAAAAAATATTTTTTTGGTGTGTTTTGGATCCAGCTCTATATTTCATGCAGAAAGATGCAAAAAAATTAATTGTCTCCTCTTATAGGGGTGCCTTCCCCCCCCCCCCCCCCACACACACCTCTCGCTATAGGATTCTTAAAACACGATTTCAAATCTATTTGTAAGTATGCACTTCTACATACATATTTTAAAGCATTTATATAGATAAAATAGTACTTCAAGGATCATAAAGTTATAAGTTTGCATTGTTGCAGTCCTTTGTGCCGCTATGTGGTCTTGTGGTATAACACGCTTTCAGATAGGAAGGTCTTTGGTTCAAGTCCCACACTGAGCAGTGCATTGTTGAGGCTCTTTACTCACATTCTCTCACTGTTCTCAGGTGTAACACGAGTACCTGGCTGTTAAAAGGGTTGTCTCTGTCTGAAAATATTGTAATCTCGCTTAACAGCCTGTCATGTCCCCTCCTATATGTTCTGTGTTGCTGTTGGCTAGGGCCCCTTTGTAATGGGCTTTGAGCACGTTTAGTGGTTATTGCACTAAATAAAAGCTCAAGTCTTGATCTTCAACTGAAATATAAATTCAATTACCTGAGCAATCCCTGTATTGTAACCTTTGTTTTTAAGTGCACATAAAATGAGTGACTTTTATTCACCCTTAGAAACCAACGAGCTATAACAAACGCTGCTGTAGACCTGTGAGTTGCCCTCATCAAAATGCTTTCTACTTAAGACAGCACTAAGGGACAGATTTATAAGAACAAATGTGTTCCCCCAAATAATTAGAGTTTCTTAAAGGAAAGTATGGAACTCTATCTTAAGAGATAATCAAGTAAACAGTATATACAAACCTCCTCTAGCTTGTGAGTTTTATTGCGAGCTGTCTCCAATTCCTTCTGTATTGTTGTTTTTATCCTCTCTGTCTTGTGCTTTTCTTCATGTAATACCTTCAATTCGTTTCGAGCCACCTGTACCTCGGCTGGATCAGCTCTTGTCTCTACACCTGGCAAACTATTTTCCTTATCTTCATCTAGCAAAAAACAATATAAGAATAGCAGCACGATATAAGTAATAAGGCTAATGTATTATTTCACTGACAGAATAACAGTTTAACAATCGGGTGAGATGAAAACCGATTCTACTCAATGATTGGTAACAATTTCAAGCTAGTTTGATCCTATATATGACAACAGAAATAGAGTGACCATGGATAATCAATTTCGACAAATTAATAGCTTTATCTATGATCATTGATCGTTACAAAAATGAGATGGATTGATTCTTAACTGGAACTTCACTCTTCAACTGGAGATACACATTATTATCATCATCATCATCATCATCATCATCATCATCATCATCATCTATTCATCATCATATCATTCATACATCATTATTATTATTATTATTATTATTAATTATATATTATTATTATTATTATTATTATTATTATTATTATTATTATTATGTTTTTATAAATATGAAATGAATAGTATTATTTTTCCTTGTCTTTTGTTAATAAATGTCATCGGATTAATCAAATCAAGCAATTTATCCTTCTTTATGTTTTGAAATGTTCCAATACATTAATCAAATCAAGAACAAACTTTACCAAGGTATTTGTTGTCCGTCAGGTTGGATGTCTCACTCGGTGATGTCCGATTTGCTTTTTCAGCCTCAAACCTACCAATGAACAAACAATGCTTTGTTAAGAATACTTTCTCAGAATTTTATTTTTATTTATTTATAATTTTTTTAAAGATATAATAATATCACTAATTCTTGAGATTTTGGGTAGGAAAGATGCTGAGATAGCAATGAATTCAGATCATAGACACAGAAGAATATTGAAAATACTAGTATTTCTTTCTATATCACACCCTCTTCTCCCCCCCCCCCCCCTTCCTCCTCCTTTCTCTCACCCTCTTTCTTTCTATCTCATTATTAACTCACCCAATCCTGACGCCAATTATCTCTGCATGCACAAACCACTGTTCACCTAAATCACCAATATTTTCGCTAGGGACTTTTCCATTGAGACAATCTAACAAGTCATTGTAGTTAGAAATACTACACTTCTAAAAAAAGGTGAACCATTTTTCTTGATAAACAGACTATACTTTATTTGATCTAAAGGCTGTTTAATGAAATCTAATTTTAATGTTAGAAAATTTTATAAAGACACACAGTGAATATGGCCACGGTTACTTTTCCCCCCATCATTATTTACTTTTTTCTCAGAGGAATTACATGCACAATATTAAAGCTATTGTTTTTCATGTTTACATGTTGGTATAAGTTAAATAAAATTATGTACATACTAATCCTCTTTTAAATCGAGCAACTGAATCTTTTTCAATTTTTGAAAAGAAACAAAATAGCTTGGGAGAGCAGATAACACAGAGGTAAAGGGCAGGGCTGAGTGAGTTAACATATTATCATATATTTTGGCAAATTTGATTCTTAGTGACACTAAAGCTCAAAACCAACAAACAAATCGTTATCAAATGTTGTATGGTGTTTGAATTTGACATGAAGTTGATTTGCGTGTATTATGAGATTGATTAGACATCATGATCATTTCATCAAAAAATCAAATTTGTTTCGTCAAATCCCATCAAAAACACATGCCATCATTTTAAGCACATGGATTGTGTGTCAACTTTCCAGCTTGCGATGGCAATGGGGTGGAAGTAATTGAATTTAATTGATACCAGTTAGTGGTTCCTTTCATTATTTTGAATACAATCAATTTCTTAAAATTTTTATGAACTGTTTTCCATTCATAATATTGAAAAAGAATTCCAAGATAATTGAACGAAATATATAATATATGACCTTCCCTCCCCCACCCCCCCACCCCCCCCCCGCGCCTCGAAACGGTATTAAGTCAGGTTTTTCAGTTTTGGGAGAGTGAGGTGGATATAAAGAAAGGAATGGAGCAAAGAATAGTAGGGATAGTGTAAGAAAGCATTTCGTTTCAAAATAGTCATAGTCATTCAATTGGAAATATATTGACTAATGAGATTGCAATTAAAGAAATGGGACTGGTCAAATCAATCATTGCATTGTTTCCATTTTGTGTCAGATGACAGCTTAAGGAGGAGGGGGTGGGGCTTATTTTGCAATGACTTACATGAAAACATGTCATTTAATATTCTTCTTTGAGCTGCATCCTCAAATGGTTATAACATGTCACTAGTGATCACCACCCTTTTGTGTTCAATCGTAAGCTATATTCAACTCTCCTCTCCACTTTTTCTAACTGTTCACTCACATTGCTGATTGTATAAAAAAAAACCCTAACCCCCTATTTTCAGTATAAAACACGACAAAACGAACATCTCTCTCTCTCTCTCTCTCTCTCTCTCTCTCTCTCTCTCTCGCTCGCTGTTTGTCCCTCTCTCCCTTTCATCTATCTATCCATCCATTAATAGGTCTGTCTCTCTGTCTTTTTATCTATCCACACATTTAACTGTTTCATTGTTTGTTAGTTACAAGTATTTCCATCGACAGTTCATTAATTGTTGAAGGTTCTATTTACTTTTCTGCTTTTTTTTATTTAGAAGGTGTTTATCCTACAACAATCTCTGTAAGATTAGGCAACTGTTGTTCCTAATAAAGACTTAGCTTGTGCTATAATTTCATGAAGAAAGAAAGAGGGACAAAGGACAGTCACTTTGATCATTAACCAATGCAACTAGACAAAGAAATAGTATCAAAATGCACAAACACACACACACACACACACACACACACACACACATGCATGCCGACTGTGATAATGCAATGCACACTTTAAAACCAGTTTTCTTTGTTTTCCAAACCCTGACTTAATACTGCTTGGAGGCATGGGGTCACACATATCAAAAGCAGAATATATCTCTCAGTGCCCAAATAAAAAGCTCTGTGGAGTTCTCTTATGAATTGAAAAATGTATTGTCTATCAAGACAATAGAAATTGAGTTCAAATTTTATTCAACTTTTGAATCATAAATTTTGAGTTGATCGACTTATCATCACGTTCATTAAACGGGTACCATTCATTGAAAGGACAGCTATGCTCGTGAAATATAAACCACAGAATAAGTGTGAACTGTAAACATAACCCTTGATAAACTGATACAAAGCAAGCCCTAAAAGTATTGGCACGATATATACAATCTCCATGCTGAATTATTATGGTGATGTTGATGACAAGGATGATGATGATGATGATGATGATGATGATGATGATGATGATGAGGAGGAGGAGGGTGAGGAATATGATGATGATGATGATGATGACGAGGATGATGATGAAGTGTCAAAAAGAAGATAATGATGACATACAATTAGTTGGGTTGTTTTGTTTTTTTTCAGATGACATTTAACACAGAGTTCAGTTCTTGTTTGTTTTTCTCTCAACTTTTCTATTACTATTATATGTGCAATGTGACATAACTGTTAATTTCATCATTATTTTATGACATCATAGAGCGATAGAAAGATAACATGACAAAATCTCACTCGCTGATAACCAGTTGATTCCTGTTAGTCTCAAGGCTGATCTCCATAGAGGCATTATTTAATTCCATTAAGGTGCGACTGAAAAAAACCAAAAACATTTTCAATATCAAAAATGGGAAGCACACACTGAAGAGAAACAAAAGTCTGAAAAGAATCTGTGCACATACATTCAGTCTTGTCTTCAAACCGTTAACATTGACATTTGGAATAGAGCAGTAATAAAATTCACATCATTTATGCGTAATCTTTATGAACATTTGAAGCATCAAATTATCTTGAATACTGTATATGACATTGATGATGTTTGATTAGACATATGCCTGGCTGTCAGATTAAATCCTCAGACAAGAAAGGTCCATTCTACTTTTCTGACAAATTTTTTCTCATATTTTACAATCGACTAACATTTTAGAACATCGCTTTTTCAAGATTCGATTTAATAAAAGTGGTGTGTTCAGTATAATACTGCAGGAACCATAGTAGAAATTGTGATTTTTAAGTTTATGCTTGATTTACACCAAGAGCAATCATGTGTTTAAGAAAGGGAAATGTATTTGCAGCACAAAAGAGGATTAAATAAGTTGTTTTTTCTCTAACAAGTTTAAAAAAACCAATGTCATCATTGACCCCATATCGATCCTGCATTTAACTATTTTATTATATTTATGATGAGTTTTGTTGTAAAATGGTAAAATAAAAAAAAATTAGTCATTCAGTTTACCGAAGTTCCATCTGATCTTTAAAACTTGTTAAAAGTTGTTCTTTGAAATGAGTCAGCTCTGCCTTGTCAGGTCTCCTTTGTGATTCAACCACTTCCGCTGTAGATTAGAATTGATTACATTATTCTTATGCGGCATTACTTTTACAATGTTATGATGATGATGATGATGATGATGATGATGATAATGACGATGATGATGAGGAAGAGGAGGAAGAGGTGGAGAAGGAGTGGAAGGAGAAGAAGATGGCAAAAAAGTGGAGGAAGAAGAAGAAGAAAAGAAGATGAAGAAGAAGAAGAAGAAGAAAAAGAAGAAGAAGAAGAAGAAGAAGAAGAAGAAGAAGAAGAAGAAGAAGAAGAAGAAGAAGAAGAAGAAGAAGAAGAAAGAAGAAGAAAAGAAGAAAAGAAGAAGAAGAAGAAGAAGAAGAAGAAGAAAAGAAGAAGAAGAAGAAGAAGAAAGAAGAAGAAAGAAAAGAAGAGAAAAGAAGAAGAAGAAGAAAAAGAAGAAGAAAGAAGAAGAAGAAGAAGAAGAAGAAGAAGAAGAAGAAGAAGAAGAAGAAGAAGAAGAAGAAGAAAAAGAAGAAGAAAGAAGAAGAAGCTTTTATATACAGGGTGTCGGTCATCTTGTTTGGCAGTTATTTCCACTCAAAAGTTATTCTCTGGAAAATTGATCACTGAATATATCTGCCTTGGTTTGTTTCTTGGCTATTAGTGTAACAGAAATAAAACCATTGATGGCAAAATGATTTTTTGTTGAGTATTTCCATTATACCTTATATGTTATTCTTCCCGATATGGTTTTAATTTTTAAAAAGTAAAGTATAAACAAAAGAACAAAAACTATAACAAAAAGACAAATAAGACTTAAAGATCTGAAAAAGTGTGCATGAAACATTGCCAGACAACGCAAGAAAGAAAATACAAGAAAAATGCCATCCCCAAAAAATCAGTTTTCCTCGACTGGAGATCGAACCTCAGACCTCAAATAAGACTTACACTGCACAGCTTGAATGTTAGCCACTGACTGTCTCTGTAGTGATGATTGATCTGTTAGTTTGGCTCGAAGTCTCATGATCTCCTCTCTGAGCTCAGCAATTATATTAGAATATTGGGCAATGTGATAAGCTACATCAGTCACATTTCGACGAACCTTGAGTTTAGAAATAAAAATAAAATGCCAGTCAATCTTTTACTTTATATGCACTGGTGATGACAGACCGTTTTAATTATATGATTTGATAATAATTTATATTTCAATGAATAAAACAAACTACTCCCCACCCTGTTATATTTTTACAAATTGTAATTTTCCCTTTACTTTAACATTATTCACTTTCTTACAGTAAAAAATTTAATTTACTTCAAAATTTGGACGATATGATCAAAATATTTATTTACTTTTTATAGAAAATAGACGTCATCGTTTGTATTTTTTTCAGTGTTAAAGGAGTAAATTTTCAGAGAAATTTAACTTATCACAGAACAGAGACTTGGGAAAGTCTCTAAAAGTTATCTAAAAAAAAAAAAAAATCAAATTCAGATTTATAAATTCCCATGAAGATCTCCACATATATAGTTTTACACAAAAAGGGATGATATTAAATATAATAAAATTGATGAATAAAAAGGCAAAAGGAAATTGGTTCAAGCCTCAAATGGTAAAATTGCAATTTCAAGGAATAACAAAGTTTTTGACAATGACAACCAATTACATGTACAAATTATAAGTGTTTTTGACTATATCCAATCTTTAGAAAGCTGTTGAAAGCCGTATACGCTCATTGAGTTGATTTATCCGAGCTTATTGCAAATACATTTTCCATTTTTTATGAATTGTCTTTACTTTTGCTGAGATCATTATCTGTGATTATTTTCTTTCAACATTTCCCCATTTTATTTACTTCGCTTTTGGCACGAATTAAAAAGTTATAGGTTTCTTCAATTAAAAATGACTTACAATGCTTCTTTCAAAGTAACATAATTGGAAGAATCTAAAGCGGATGAAAGCAAAGAAAAATCAATTGATCAAACAAGAATACCAAAATGTCATAATTCCCATAAAATCGCGGGAAAATTTTGTTACTTTAGTTTTGATCTGTTTGGCTCTATCTGCGTAGACCAGTGTGTTGCGTGACTCCTCAAACTGTATGCTGGCTGGGCTAATGTGTGCTATCATTACAGTTTTGCAATTTCCACCCAGTGCATCCTTCAGCAGACGAGTAAGTTTACTGTCCCTGTAATTTATGTACCTTGGTCCATTCTTTTCACCTGCAGAAGATAAAGCAGGTGTTGTTGCTTGAACCCGGTAATTTAGAAAATCAGTGATAAAGTTAAAGGATAACTCGAATTTTAACAAAGACAGGTGATGTGAATGTTTCGGGTTTGCTGTCTATCACTTGTGGGAACAAACAATGAACTTGACATAAAAATAGATGATCAGTATGAGATGCTAACAATAATTGTTAGACAAAGGATACCAACATTTTAAAAAAATGTTTTCTCCAGTCTCCTTTCAGAAATGTATACAATAATCATGATATGATATTTACAAATAAAAGTACATATTTCCCGTGGTCCTACCTTTCCTTGTACCCTTCGAAATGTTTCATTGTGGATCTCACTGAGCATGTCATGTTATTTGCACCTGGTTTGGTTACATTGAATTATATATATATAACAAACAAGGCAATTCAGTTGTGGAGTCAGCTTATTAATCTAAGATTCAAGATGATGTAGTGGCATTTGGGTACATATAAAACACTCTAATCTTTTTATTCAGAATTTAAAATAACTTACTCAATGCATTAATGCAATTGCCTAGTGCAAGCAAAGATCGGTTGATGTGGGCCCCTTCTACCATGCGCTTGCCTCTATTATGAGTATTAGCAGCCCTCTCAGATCCTGCAAGGTCAACTAGGAAGAGACGCCCTGTTCTGACTTCTTGCATGACATTACGAACACGATTTCTCTGCTTTACAGTGACTTGCAAGATGGCGTGAGATCTAGAAGATGTGGCATTAGCTGCTGTTGGCTCTTGAGTCCTCTCCAAGTTCCCTTTTACCAGCATCTCCATTACCTAAAGAGAAAAAGATAATAGAGTTAACAAATTACACACAATATTAAATGTTCATAGACAAGACTAATGCCATCTTTAAATTCTCAGAAAAAATAGGGTATGCACTAGTGTGCAAGATTAAAATGTAAATCGAGCCAGATAAAGCAAATAGAAAAGTACACGGATAAAAACAATCTTGTATTCAGATGTTATCAATTCCCATCAAAAACAGCAAATCTTAGATTTGATCAAGAAGGCTAATATCTAAAGATATTTGTTTTCATTAATTGTTCTCTCTATTTAATGTGATACAGCATCATACAACAGTTCTGCGTAAGATTGTTATCTTGACAGTTATTGGCAGAATTCAATTTAACTCTAACTTGACCATTTATCAAACCGTTTATACCACGAGAGTTTCCACCTTCAATGAAGCCAAAGTTGCATTGTTGTAATGGCTCCTTTGGTAAAAACGGTAAGATCTTATAGCATTAACCTGATAAAAAATACTGTGAAATATTGTGATCTGAGAAGAATTCAGTTTCACAATTACAATTAAAGAGCTTAAAGGTCTAAAACACTGTGTGGCTTACATTTTATTTCAAATTGAGTGAACTTGAGTTATGACCTTCCCTTTAACGTTCTTATTTCTTAGTGGGGTAACTATAGTGTCAGTCAAAGTATGAAAAAGAGTAGGCGTAACCGATGTAACATTAACAAAAATACTGCTCTCCCTATCTGATTTCACAGTGGTGGAATTCCGTCACAAAAACACAACTGCTAACTCTCATAATAATGATGCCATTGCTAAAGCTGAAGTATGCTGTAGACACAAACAGGGTGTTTCACAGAATCTCGTGAGTCACATATGTAGTTCCTTCCCTATAATACCTACTTGATTTTAAAAGATTCAAAATAATGTAATAATGAGTTGCTGATTTTATTGGCCTTAAATGTTGTTCCATCAGTATTCATCTTTCAAAATATAAATTATCAATGTGTCAGCTATCATATATAATGTTTAACAATATCAATAAAAAATTAAATGATTTTTAAAAACTTTTTAAAAATTGAAATATATAAATAATAAATGAATAAATAGACTGTTCAGTCAAAGATTTAGAGAATAAAAAGTTTAAACCGTATTGAATTTTATATGTGGTTGAAATATTTCATATATTTTATAAACTGTAAAAGAGAAATAGAATGAAAATTGTTGATGTTCCTTTGACATATATTGATAGCCATATCTACTCAGTATTTGCCAGCTGGAGCTATGCTAAAAAAAAGGCATCCACAGGTAATCAATAACTCGGGATTGTTCAATTCAATTTGAAGATTTATCCATTTTCAATAAAAGAAAACATGTGGGAAATCGTGGCATGTCTCTTGCCCATAGACATAATTAATTTGGTAATCTCTTATGTGTAAGCGCAGAGTGAGGTGTGTGTTTATGTGTGTGTGTGTGTGTGTGTGTGTGTGTGTGTGTGTGTGTGTGTGATGAAGAATCCCTGGGCATTCCCTTTCCTTTCTTTTTTTAAAAACAAAAAGTCAAGAGTATTGACTCGAAGAACCCCTTTACAGCTGTTGACCTCATGAGAATTTTAAAAAGACACAATAAGGAAAGGATAAAAAATGGGCAACATCTAGTACTTGTACTGACTTCGAATAAATGTTGATTCCCCCCCCCCCCCCACTGTATGAAGAACACACAAATAATCAATTTAATTGCATCGTCAGTACATTAACACTTACCTCTTGAGTTGACCTTGCAGACACCTCAAGTATTCCAGCTACTTGCACATTGCCCTTGGCATCTTCTCGTAGCTCTAAGAATCCAGATTCTGGA
>NC_088364.1:36685432-36767932 GCF_034508935.2 Berghia stephanieae | reverse complement strand
GCCGTACTTCAGAGTAATATCATACTCACTCCCTTTTTTCCCCAAATGCCATTAGGCTATGGGAATCCCTCCCTGACAAGTTGAGAATATCTGACACTTGTGAAAAATGTATAATCCAGTTAAGAAACATTTCAATCACAAGAGACATTTAAAGTACAGTTAATAAAATTATGCTGGATTGATGCAGAACCAAAGAGGATTCTTTTTTAATTGAACGATAATCTGACACAAAGGTCACTGATGTGGCAGTATTGATTGGATTGGAGGACAGACGTTTGAGATGAATCTCCTTTTCCTCCGCTTTCATAATTGTAAAATTCAATAATTTTGCTGTCAAAATCAAACATTTGAAAGCATAACCTGCATGTAATCTGAGGGTACATTAATAAATAATGGATACTATAAAAAATCATAATTTGATGTTTAATAAAAGTGTCAGATATCTTATTTAGGAGGTCACAGTGGTGGCGTTAAATCAGTTCTTACTGTTAAGTTCTGCTCCCCACCGCCTTTAGACTGGCTCTTTAGTTCAGCCATTGTTGATCTTTAATTGTACTGATTCACATCTGGAAATGATAGAGAAACAATTACTGTTTAATCTTCTATATATATCAACTTTATATTGTTAATTAAAAGTTTAACTCTTCAGATGATTAAATCTAGTCTATTACAGGTCTTAAACAACTTTTGCCATGAATAGGGTAGAGAATAGAGTATGAAACTTATTGGAGTGACATAATCTATACCATATCTTTTTTAAAAAATAGAAGAAGAAAACACAATGGTACATACGACTTAATACTTAAATATAACATGATCTAAACGAATATTATGCTCTCTCTCTCTCTCTCTCTCTCTCTCTCTCTCTCTCTCTCTCTCTCTCTCCCTCTCTAATTAAAACCTACATTCTTCTTCTACAAATTTTCTTATTTGGTAATACCAATTTCATTTCATTAATCTATTTTGTTCGAATCAAAATTATCAGGTTTTTTTAAAACTTACGCTCACTGTCTTAATCAAGTTTGATATTTTGTGCCAATATAGCCCTGTGGAAAGGTGTGTGATGCATCGCATTTTTTAGTTTGTTTTTTTTTCGTTGCCAAAACGAAAAATCGGCAATAATAAAAATGTAGGTTCTAGACAGAGTAGCAAAAGAAACATCATGTTCCTCTGTTCTGCGCACACATGGCATTTACTCCGAGGACAAAGACAAAGCTATAATAAAATATGATGAGACTACGGAGAACTTATAGAGTTACCAGTACCAGTAATAGAGGGTTTTAATTTTAAAATCAATTATATAAATTTAGCATCAGACTAATGGATATATGTGGAATTTAATTTTACATATTGTTAACTTGGTGAATCTAGCCAATTGAGTAAATTATAAAATGAGCATGATATGGTAGTGTAGAAGCAAAGGGAGTGCCCATGCAAGCCCAACTTCTCACATCTCATGTCAATTCATCAACGAAAACAATCTCTGGGAAAAAACGTTATAAGGCGATCAAAAACGGTTAGGTCACACGAACCTGAGTGTATAATTTATATTCGTTACATTTTTATCACATAAATTTATTGACGCTAATTCTCAACCCATTTTCAGGTCATCGTAGGTCTCAGTAAATGAAAGATCGTTGCATTAGAATAACAACGTCCGCCATTATGGCATAGTTTGTCTCCAAGCGATTCGCTATGCATTATGGGTAAAGGGGTGGCCACGGGAGGCAACCAAAAAAAAAAAACATTAATAAAACAAAAGAGAACGCTTATTTCCCATTAATTGTTCCGAATTCCGAACAGCAAGAATGGAGATAAAGATAAAGGGAGTAAATCTGACTCATGAACGAACAACACAAAACAAACGTTTCGGCATTTGGCCTTTTTCAAGTAAACATAAAATACATATATAGTTATATTAGATTGTCATAATAATAATATAGTTGAAAATTTGTAAATGTGTGTGTGCGTGTGTGTGTGTGTGTGTGTGTGTGTGTGCGCGCGCGCGCACCCTCTCCCTTTATCACTTTATCTCTCATTGTTGCAGCGTTTCACCTTTATATTTATATATTATATATATATTTCTTTAAGGGGATCTTTCTCGTATAGTTCAAAAATTAATCATTCTCCTAATTCCATATATATATTTTTTAACATTCGTTATTCTGTTACAATAAATGTTTATTTTTGTAACAACTTATCTATTTTAAATTATATTTTCATTTTATTAATATATTATCTATTATTATTATTATTATTATTATTATTATTATTATTATATATATTATTATTTATTATTATTATTATTATTATTTATATTATTATTATTATTATTATTATTATTATTATTATTATTATTATTATTATTATTATTATTATTATTATTATTGATGGTATTACGATTGGGAGCTGCAAGGTCTGGGCCGGACGTCCCGCTTGCTGAAAGGAAATTGATGTGCATTTCGAACCCAACACCTCTCATTTCCAGGTGCATTGATCGCCGCGTAATCCTGTCTTTGACAGAGATTATTGCATATGGCCTCTCATGCATTATTGTGTCCATAACAGCACCTTCCCGTGGTGTTCCCTGTTTCTACTGAGTTTGTTATGGGCGCGAACGAGTCCCCGGCGGTATAACCGGGTTAGGGAGTAGGTGGGACCCCTTCCTCTTAAGGTGCAGGAGTCAGAACCCACCGGTGAGTGGTACACGCTCTGCTCCTCACTCACCCACCTCACACTCATTCTGTAGTGTGGTGTCTTCCTTATGTCCTTACTTTTCTTAATCTACCCCTATAACTCATACTCTCCCTAGCCATCGATGTATGGCTCCACTGCCTTGTGGATACCTTCGGGAGGAGGAAAGGCTAAGGAGTAAACCTGACAGAAATCTGCATCCAAACTGATGCCAAACGTATCGCTGTGCGATCCTTTGGACCACACCAGGGAGGAAGAGAGGGAGGTTCTGGTTACTGGGCAGCCCAGGATCTCCACATACTCTGCCCAGGCCGCGCCCTGGAGAGGACACTCCAGTCTCACCTTCACCGGTGAAGAGTAACAACACGGAAGACAGCAGTCTACGAG
This sequence comes from Berghia stephanieae, assembly GCF_034508935.2. NCBI lineage: Eukaryota > Metazoa > Mollusca > Gastropoda > Nudibranchia > Aeolidiidae > Berghia > Berghia stephanieae. The sequence continues at coordinate 36,764,851 of NC_088364.1, read as the reverse complement.
TGATAAGTCCTTGCTCGATTGGCGTAGAGTTGGACGCTACGGGTTGTCTTCGACGGTGGGAGGGATCATCGTAATCCTACTGGTCAGCTACCGCCCGCCCCAAGCTGGGCAGCCCCCAGCCAGAAAGGTGTTGACCCGCCACGATCTGCCTGCTTCAGAGGGTGCCTGGAGCTTAGAGCTTGCAAGCTTGACAAGTGGATCGTTAAACTGTGTACCAGGCAAGCAAATGAAAAAGAAAACGAAGTCCCCAGCTCTTCGATTAGCAAGCTGGAATGTAAGAACTATGCGCTCAGGACTGACAGATGACCTTCAGGCCATGGACGATGCTCGAAAAACAGCAGTAATTGATCGTGAACTTAACAGATTGAACATCGACATAGCAGCCTTGCAGGAAACGCGACTCCCAGAGAGGGGATCCCTGAAGTAGAAACACTTTACATTCTTCTGGCAAGGAAAAGGCACAGAAGACGTGAGGGAGCACGGTGTTGGATTTGCAGTACGCCATACATTGCTTCCTATGATCGAACCGCCAACAGACGTCACAGAGAGAATTTTAAAGCTGCGCCTGTCATCCATGCAGGGCTCGGTGAACCTTGTCTACGCCCCAACACTGCAAGCTTCGGTTGAAGTAAAGGACCAATTCTATGAGTCATTAGACGCCATTGTCAACAATATCCCAGAAGTGGAGCACATCTACCTTCTTGGCGACTTCAACGCGCGAGTTGGTGCTGACAAAGAATCATGGCCAACCGTTTTGGGGCACCACGGCATAGGAAAGATGAATGAAAATGGTCAGAGGCTTCTTGAACTCTGCTGCTATCGCAAACTATGCGTGACGAACACCTATTTTCAGAACAAGGCATGTCACAAGGTGTCATGGAGACATCCAAGGTCAAAACACTGGCATCAGCTGGACATGATCATCACTAAGCGCGATTCTCTTAACAATGTTTGTAACACCAGGTCCTATCAAAGCGCTGATTGCGACACTGATCACTCGTTGGTTGCCACAAGGGTGAAACTGACACCAAAGAAACTTCATCACTCAAAGACAAAGGGCCAGCCCAGGATCAACATCAGCAAGACAGCTTACCGGGAAAAGAATATAGAGTTCAACGAGCAACTTGAGAAGATTCTCAACACAGCTCATAGAGAAGCAGAACAAAACGCACAGGACAGCTGGAACTCTCTTAGAAACGCCATTTACAGCACTGCAGTTCTGACATACGGCAAAAAGGAGCGCAAGAGCAATGATTGGTTTGAAGCCAGAATTACTGAGATGGAGCCAGTCATTGATGCCAAGCGCAGCGCACTTGTCAGCTATAAACATAAACCGAGTCAGAGGAACCTGCAGGCGCTGCGAGCTGCACGCAGCAAAGCACAGCAAACAGCACGACGTTGCGCCAATTACTACTGGCTTCAGTTGTCGGACAACATCCAGCAAGCGTCTGAAAGTGGCAACATAAGGGCCATGTATGAGGGCATCAAACAGGCGACAGGCAAATCTACAAAGAAAACTGCACCTATTAAATCCAAGACAGGGGAAGCCATCACTGACAAGGACAAGCAGATGGGTAGATGGGTAGAGCACTACTTGGAACTCTACGCCAGAGAAAACACTGTCACCCAAAAAGCGTTAGACACAATTGAAGAACTGCCAGTACTGGAAGAACTAGACGCAGAACCAATTATGGAGGAGCTCAGCAAAGCAATCGATGCTCTGGCCTGTGGCAGAGCACCCGGTGACGACAGCATTCCACCCGAAATCATCAAATGTGGAAAGCCAGCCCTCTTGGAACCACTACATAAACTCCTGTGTCTTTGCTGGAGAGAAGGCAAGTACCCCAGGATATGCGTGATGCCAAGATTATCACCCTCTACAAAAACAAGGGAGACCGTAGCGACTGTAATAACTATAGGGGAATCTCTCTACTGAGCATTGTGGGTAAAGTCTTTGCGCGCGTTGTCCTCGCTCGACTGCAAGTCCTCGCCGAACGTATCTACCCAGAGTCGCAGTGTGGCTTCAGAGCCAAGAGGTCGACAGTGGACATGATCTTCTCAGTACGTCAACTTCAGGAGAAATGCAGAGAACAGCAGATGCCCCTCTACATTGCATTTATTGACCTGACAAAGGCATTTGACCTTGTTAGCAGGAAGGGCTTTTCCAGCTGCTAAAGAAGATTGGCTGTCCTCCTCAGCAGCTTAGCATCATTGCCTCCTTCCACGACGACATGAAGGGCACCATTAGCTACGACGGTGGAGCCTCTGAACCCTTCCCCATGCGCAGCGGCGTGAAACAAGGCTGTGTCCTCGCACCGACTTTGTTTGGTATATTTTTCTCATTACTGCTGAAGTTCGCGTTCAAAGAGTCCCCAGAAGGAGTCCACTTACACACCAGAAGTGATGGGAAGCTGTTCAATCTGGCACGGCTGAGAGCAAAGACCAAGGTCCGCACAGTCCTCATAAGGGAAATGCTATTTGCAGATGATGCAGCTCAATGCGCGCATACCGAGGAAGACCTTCAGCGGCTGATGGACAGGTTTTCCCACGCATGCAGGGAATTCGGGCTGACGATCAGCATCAAGAAAACAAATGTAATGTGTCAGGATGTCCCCTCTATACCAGCAATTTACATTGACAACGAGGAGCTAGAAGTCACTGATCACTTCACATACCTGGGCACAACCATCACCAGCAACCTCTCACTTGATGTCAGAATTAGACAAGCGCATCGCCAAAGCTGCCGCTGTCATGGCACAACTGAGCAAGAGAGTGTGGACCAACAACCAACTCACTTTGAACACCAATCTCAGAGTATACCAGGCATGTGTACTCAGTAGCCTACTGTATGGCAGTGAATCCTGGACAACATATGCCAGACAGGAGAACCGCCTGGAAAACTTCCACATTCGCTGTCTACGATGAATTCTCGGCATCAGTGGCAAGGGCAGACTCACGAACAATGCAGTGCTAGAAAGAGCTAACTCCCTCAGTATGCATCTCATGCTCTGCCAGCGACGTTTGCGATGGCTTGGTCACAGGATGGACAATGGACGCATACCCAAAGACATCATGTACGGTGAACTAGCTTCTGGACGGCGACCAACTGGCCGTCCAGCTCTGCGCTTCTATGATGTCTGCAAACGAGACATGAAATTGACAGGCATCGACTCAAACACCTGGGAGTCGCTTGCTGACGACCGCAGCGGCTGGAGATATGCGGTGATGGAGGGAGTGAGAGAGGTGAGGAGAGGAGAAAGACGAAGTTTAAGGAGAGGAGAGCAAGGAGGAAAGAGAGGCAGCAGATCCAAATACCAAACGCACAGTCAAACTATGTGTGCAACAACTGCGGTAGTTACTGCCATGCAAGGATTGGTCTGCTGAGTCACACCCGTCGTTGCTCTCAACAAGACTGATGAGACTAAAGCCATACAGGGCGCAAACCATCGTCTCTCGAGACGGAAGGATGCCTACCTACATTTTTATTATTATTATCATCACTAATATTATCATTATTATTATTATTATTATTATTATTATATTATATCATTATTATCATGATTATTATATATATATTATTATTATCATTATTATATTATATTTTATAATTATTATTATTATTATTGTTATAATGTATTATTATTATTATTATTATTATTATTATTATTATTATTACTTATATTTGACCTCTTGTCTCAAAACGGTATTATGTCGGGATGAACCACACGCTAAAAAGTCAAATTATAATTAAACTGGTCAAAAATATAAAACGTTGGTATTTAGCACAGTAAAATATTATATTCCTTTTCCTCAATAAAGCAAACAAACTCAACTTTCGACATTTTCAGCATCTTAATCATCCCGACTTAATACCGTTTTGAGACGAGGGGTCACATATATTATCTATTCATTTAATATTAATAATACTTATTGTTATATATTCTCTTTTTGACTTTCTAAGGCCGAAACGTCGTTTGTTTTGTGTTGTTCCTTCATGAGTCCGATTTACTCCCTTTATCTTAATCTCCATTTTATTGACTCATTTAGGCACCTCTAGTTATTAGCTTTAATACAGCAAGAACTTTTATGAATTGACTTTTTGGTCTGTTTTTGTCTTTTTAAGCTAGAGGAAAACACGCAATATTTGCGGAGAAATACAGGCTTTTATGAACAGACAGTCATCTATACATAGTACCTAGATTGAGACGAATCTTTTGAAAGATCAACGACCAAAATCGGTCTGGTAATAAAGTTGGTAGCTAGATGCGTACAAATGAATTGGCAATATGGCGGCTGGATAGCGATTCCCAAAGTCAAATTCAAATGACTGATCATAATTCCCCAGCGTCTTCTTTTCGTATGCCTGTATATCTGGAGTCCGTTTTGAAGATGAAGGTATTTACTCATCTTTTTGAGTTCTTCTAGTGGGCTGAACAGTTTTTTATGTAAAGAAGTTGCAGAGGGCCATATCTCTTCTCTATGGGTTGAATTTTTAATTCAGAAAAGTGAGTGGAGCAGGCACTTATGTTGATAACAACAAGAGATGAAGTGAGTAGGAAAGTGCCAGAAGACAATAGAGAATTTTAAAAAAAATATTTGCGGCAGTGATTTAAAAAAAAATAATTTTATTCTTATTATTTTCTGTATTGCTACAGTATATGCTCTGCATCTTCCTCCTCCTCGCCAAATGAGCAGACCGGTGACTGTGTCAGTTTGCCCCAGCGAACGTAGACACCGGTTCTACGTGCTCTCACGAGTGAAAGGATGAGGACACACTGTTTGTGTGATTTCACTTAAGATTAGGCCTACACAATATCTTCTACTTCATCTATTCTTATGATAAGACATTTATTCTATGAAGACAATGTCAGAAGATTTTGTAGTTTTAGATTTAACATGTAAATTTAAAATTTGTAAATAATTTAAAGAATTTTAATCAAATTGACAATTAAGACAAATTTCGATAAAGATTTTTATTTTTAAAATTGTAGATATAATTTTGAATGTTAAAATCATCCTACTTATTATAGTTCAAAGCTTAGATAATGTTTGTTTTCTTTGGGTTTTTTTCAGTAAAGAAGGGAGTAACTCTTTGTGTGTTAGTGACATTGGTGATTGATGTAGTCAAAATGAGAAAGCACACTGTTTTCGGAGAAATAAAGGCTATTACGATCATGCACTCATTTATTCTAATAATTATACTACTTATTGTACTGTGTGAAATTAACACACATCGAGACCGACGTGCACATTTGCATATGTACTGTGATCGAGACGAATTTTTTTAGAAATCATCTTTGCAAATCCGAAGGCTAGGGTCGAATTTTGGACTCATGATTACTCCATAGCAGACATTCTAAATAATAATTGGAATCAACAGGCAACAGTTAATTAACTTCATTTAAGAAAGGTTTGCAAATTAATTGTATACAAACCTGCAAAAAATGGTTTTATAATTTTTAGATTTGCCAGTATCTAATTCTGTTTGTTTTTTATTATTTATTTTTTTATGGCGCTTGCGACACATTAAGGTCATTTCAGAGCCAGTAAAAAGTAAGAAAATGTAGAACAAGAGAGAAAGAAAGACAAAGGAGAAGGGTTCAAATAGGGTACGGATGTAGATTCCAAGAGCAGACCATCAGAATACTTAGTTTGATATCACCTGAAAGTCTCATCCAGACGCAAACACATGTCCCCACTAAGAGATATAAATGCAAATGTTAAGAAACCAATATATAATCAAAACAAAACAAACATGCAACAGTACACAGCAGAGAGATGATTTACAATGCAAGGAAAGAAAAAATATCATCTCCTAAAACTATAAACTGTTTCCATCCCAGTCAAGGGCTCCGGCCAGGGCAAGGACAAAACTAAGACAAAGACAGAAAGCAACTCGAAAAACAGATATAGGGGGATAGAAGACATAGCTTAACCTCTTGCCCACTGTGAAAGGTCAAAGACCCCACCCAGCAGTAATTATGTGCTCGATGATGGCAGTACGGAATGTTGATCCCCAACCCTATTAAAAAAAAAAAAAAAAAAAGAATAGATATGGATATGATGTGTCGCCTCCACAAATAAAAGAAAAGGCATAGTGGATATTTGTAAAAATGCCTCAATGATACTATTCCACATGTACTTAACTTTTGCATATTGTTTGACCAAAAAATAAATAAATACATCCTCCGCCGCCCCCCCCCCCCCTTCCCACAAATAATTTGTTTGTTTGTTTTTTAAGGGTTTTACGGCGCTTGCAACACATTTAGGTTATATCAGCGCCAGTAAAAAGGAAGAAAATTGGATAGTAAAAAGTTCTAGAATTACAATTAAAGCACCCAAGAAATAGTAAGACATAGGGGAAATGGGACCAAATAGGGATCATATGTAGATTCCAAGAGCATACCACCAATGTACTTAGTTTGAAATTACCTATAAGTCTCATCCAGACACAAGCACAAAATCTAACAAAGAGGAATACACTCAAATGCTACATTATAAATTCAAAATAACAAATATAATAATACATAACAGAGAGATAATTTACAAGGAAAAAATATCATCTCCCAAAACAATAACTATGCATTTGACTGTTTCCCTCCCAGCTAGGACTCCGGCCAGGGCCAGGACAAAACCAAGAAATCTCATTCCAAGACAAAGACAGAAAGCATGTTGGAAAACAGATATAAGGGGATAGAAGACACAGTATGTACCCCACTGCCCACTATGGGAGGTCAGGATCCCCACCCATTCCCACAAATAAAAAACAAACCCCAAAAAACATAACAAAAACAAACAAAAAGGCGAAAAAAATAAACAACAAAAACAGCCGATATAGCAAAAATAAAACAAAACATTTTTTTTTTCAAAACCCCAACAAAACAAGAAAACAAAAACCAACAAACATGCGAAAACAAACAACAACAAAAAACCCAGAAAGCTGGATTGTTTGAGTTTGAGCTTAAACTTTAGGTAGAGCGTGAACTGCTCTTTTTAGTCTTAAAATAATGCCGCTGATTCCATACTTCTTGTAGATAATGTTTGTTTTGGTTTGTTTTTGATGTTTTTTAAATTACAAAATTTTTTTGGGCTTTAAAAAAATTTCTTAAAATAGATTATATATCATCATCATCAAATTATTATTATTATTATTATTATTATTATTATTATTATTATTATTATTATTATTATTTTATTATTATTATTATTATTATTATTATTATTATTATTATTTTCATCATGATCATCATCATCATCATTATTATTTTTATTATTATTATTATCATTATTATTATTATTATTATTATTATTATTATTATTATTATTATTATTATTATTATTATTATTATAATAATAAAAACGATAACAATAATAATAATAATAATAATAATAATAATAATAATAATAATAATAATAATAATAATAATAATAATAATAATAATAATAATAATCAAGAATAATAATAATCAAGAATAATTACTATTATTATTATTATTATTATTATTATTATTATTATTATTATTATTATTATTATTATTATTATTATTATTATTATTATTGTTGTTGTTGTTATTATTATCTTGGCATACAACGTCGTTACACCCATCTAGGGCAAAATGAAGTGAAATCCTATCCAGCTGAAGTTGAATACTGTTTGATGTGTTCAGGGTGTTTACTTCGGCGTGGATGCATCTGTGTGTGCGATTGTGTGTATGTGTATGTTTGCATGTTTGTGTGTGTGTGTGTGTGTGTGTGTGTGTGTGTGTGTGCTGTGAGTGGTGGTGGTGGTGGATGGGGGGGGGGGGGGGGGGGGGGGAAGTTATAGATGTTTCACTGGGGTGTGTAATAATTCGCACTCTATGTGATTGACGCTATGGAAATCAAGATAAACTCCAGCTATGCGGGCCTCAAGTCTCTGATGGACTACTATTTTGATGGTATGAAAAACATCAAACATTTTCATACTGGCTCATATCAAACTTTACAATAATACACAAGGGAAAACAAAATTCCTTCTAATATAATTAGGTTTAATCATAACTTGAATCAATGTATTATAAAATCGAAGTGTAAACTACAGCATAATAATGTAAATCAATACAGATGCTTTTATAAAGAATTAAATAATATCATGTATAAATGTGTGAAAGCATCAGTAGTTCATAAATAAATATATCTATACGAAATATATATCTATATAAGAAATAAAACCACTAATTTTTATTATACATCCTTCTGAAGAAATTTATTATCAAATCTAACAACATTGTGTTGTTTTGTTTGTTTTTAAGGGTTTTACGGCGCTTGCAACACATTAAGGTCATATCAGCGCCAGTAAAAAGGAAGTAAATGGGATAGTGAAAGTTCTAGAATTACAATTAAAGCACCCAAGAAAAGGTAAGATTAAGGGGAATTGGTTCAAATAGGAAATAGATTCCAAGAGCACTATCAAGGTACTTAGTTTGAGATCACCTAAAAGTCTCACCCCGACACAAGCACAGGTCCCCACTAAAAGGAATACACTCAAATGTTTTACAAATCGTATATAATATAAAGAAAACATAATACAGTGCATAACAGAGAGATGATTTACAAGGGAAAAAATATCATCTCCCAAAACTAACTATACATTCGACTGTTTCCCTTTCAGCAAGGGCATCCGGCCAGGACCAGGACAAAAGCAAGTAATCTCATTGCAAGACAAAGACAGAAAGCAAGTTGGAAAATAGATATAGGGGGATAGAAGACACAGTAAGTACCTCCCTGCCCAGTATTGAAGGTCAGGAACCCCACCCAGACATTGTGTTACAGAAAAATATATACAGTGTAATTCATTGATTTGAGCAATAAATACATTCAAAATTATAAGTAAATCATAACAATATGTGATCCACCGCCTCAAACTGGTATTATGTCAGTGTAGATTAGATCCTGAAAATTTAATTCACAATAAGAAACTTGTTTTAAATTTATAATGAATGTAGTTTCTTAAACAGTATTTTCGTATTCCTAATTATTACAAAGGATTTCTGAAAGGATGAAATAAAGTATTATTATAACTTTAAATTCACATTGTGGAATTTGCTTCTCTGCAACATAGGTTTGGGAAGGTGGGTCAACATGTTTTCCTCACCTTCATGTCAAAGGAACATTTTTCTGGGACACAACATTTGTTTCAAATATTTTAACTGAATGAATTCTCAGAATAAGTAGGTATATATAATTCAATAAAAGTAATTTGTATTTTTTTTAATGTGTAAAACAATAATCATAAGTATTATAGATAACATAAAGTAAAGTTAATGTAAAATAGAAAATATTCAACTAAATACATATTTTACTCATGATAATTTTGACAGATGAACAGGTGAAAATCTAAAATGTAAAAAATAATGTTGAATCAATATTCTGCAATCAAAACTGAAAACGGAGGACAGATCAACCCCTGGATAATGGCAGTGTCCATGACCGAAAATTATGTTGTTATTCAGGTTTTCAAGATGGTGAGACCCGTAATAATAACAATGCGATGCATGGACATTGTGCCTGTGATAACACACGTCATAACCATGTTAGAATGTGTATATTTCTGTTGACAAAGGGTTTATCTGTTAAGCTTTCACTCTCCGATATGCATTGTCAATGTTTTTATTATAAAATAGTGCTCGTACGCCATTTTCCCTCTATAATTTATCCGGACTTGTTACCAGTTTAATAATACAATGGAACACATCTCAATTCTTGATTCATCAGCAATCGGTAATGACACTGTCGATAGTGACATGCACTGTGGCCTAGAACCAAAAGCACAGAGCATCAGATTCTGGTCGTGCATTGTTTTGTGATGAGACTACCAGGTCTATTTGCGACTGAACACAAATGTGGCAACGAATTTGCCACCTAGATAGACCAGTGAGACCATTTGAAGCTGCTTCTGCCAGAGATTCCGGTTAATTTCGACATTAAAAATTGCCAAATAGAACCTCACTTGGCCAAGCACTATAAACATTTTGACCCTTTTTGAAAAACCCATTGGTTGTGATAAATAAATAATCAACTACACTATTAAAGCTCTTTGAGCTTTTAGTGGGTATTGTGTTATATAAAAAGCTCAATTTATTTTAAAAATTTGTTATTGAAATTTTTTTTCGCTAAACAGAGAAAAAATGTCGCTAAACAGAGGTTTTTACTGAAATTTATGTCGCTATGTTTTTTAAATTTATTACTAATAACATAAAGCAAAAAAAAAAATCGGGACCAGAGGTCAAGTCGTTATTCAGGAGTGTTGTTATCCCGAGGTTGCACTGTATATTCCATGTACATTAATGGCATTTTTTAAAGCCACCATCATCATAATTGTAAGGCATTTGTACTATCCCTCCTATGGAACCAACCCCCCCCCCCCCCCCCCCCCGGAAAAATCAGCTCTAGTTGCCTTATCTATACAATGGATCATATGGGCGTACATGTAAATATCAAATTTATACATATTGCATCACAGCATGAAATGAAATGGAAGCTTCAATCAATTCATTAAATGGAGATAGATGATGTGGACATTTCAGGTTTCCCCTTTCTCAACAAAAAACAATGAATGAAACACTGGACTAATGAGGGATGTGAGAATGGTGTAGTTAAGATGAATAAACAAAACAATGATGGGACAGGAAATATAATGCTCCTATTGCTACTACTACTGCTACTATTACTTCTACTACTATTACTACTACTACTACTTCTACTACTACTACTACTACTACTACTCCTACTACTACTACTACTACTACTACTACTACTACTACTACTACTACTACTACTACTACGACTACTAAAACTACTACTGCTGCTGTTGTTACCACTATTGATAATAATAATAAAACGATCCCTAACATTTTGTAAAACTTCATTCCAATTCCAGTTTATCCATATTCTAACTAGAGTATATATTTTATTTTACTTTCTATACTGCACATCACAGTTTTTCCCCTTTAAGATTTAAATGAAAAAAATTAATTGCACACTTTTTATTAATATTTATTTATATATTTCAATTCGCGCTTCCTTACAAAGGAGCAATATATTTCCTGTTTCCTGTCCCATCATTATTTTGTTTATTCACCTTAACTACGCCATTCTCAATCTCTGATTCGTCCTTAGTGTTTCATTCATTATGTTTTGTTCATAACAGGGGAAACCCAAAATATCCACATGATCTGTCTGTCTGTCTTTGTTTAATAAATTGAAGCTTCCATTTAATTTCGTATTGTTATTTATTTCTTTGAGCTTCAAGCAACAACATTTTCATTTGTTACAGATCACATCAGACAATTAAATTTAGCTAAATGAAATTATGAAACAGGTTTTAATGGTTGTCCATGAGGCAGATTTATTAATAGATTTCTAATATAAAATGGGATATAAATATAAACCCAAAAAAGGGGGGCAACGAGAACAAAGCACTTGTCTGAAAACTCTTCAGAGACGTTTTTAGGAAGTTGATTGAGCACTTAGCTTTCTTAAAAATTGAACTTTCATATAGTGCAAATTCCACTAAATGTGTTCAAAGCGCTTTACAAGGGGTCCCTGGCCAACAGCTACACTTAACATGTAGGACGAGACACGACGCCTGTTAGGCGATGTTACAATTCTCTAGCAAAATGACCAGTATTAGACTTATTCATGTTTTTATGACACATCTGTCCACCCAACAAGGATTAGGTAGATGGTTCTATTTGTTAAGTTGCAAAGAATTTTGCAATAAATCAGCATTGTCTTGTAATTTCTCAAACATATAAGCTTCAAGCTGAGTTAAAATGTTAAAATCAGACCTCCTTATGAATACAACTGTGCATATTATGAATAAAACCCAACTGTGATAAAAATCTTGCGGGACACCAGTGTTGTTGGAAAATGCTGAACATAAGGTATATAGCAAAAAGAAGAAAAAAAAGACAACTGATAATGAATCTTATTTCATTACTATCCTTTTGACATAACATTGGTCTTTGATATAAGCCCTTTTTTATTCCAATAAACCCAGAAGTTAAATATTATGTGGTTATTTGATTGATATTGAAACCATTTTTTAAGCAGAAGAAATGAGTTCCCCGCATAAGATTTGTGCCATTGTACTGTTAAGGAAATTCAATATGATTTGGCTTGCTAAAAGATTAAAGGGAGAGAGAGAGAAGTTTATTAAAGTGGTAAAAACGGTGGATGTCTTTTAATAAGATGGTTGCTTAACTGTAAGGTCATTTAAGATGTTTCAACATTTGAATTGGCACTTTGGGCTGTATAATCTCCCACGTTGTCTCTTTGAGGTACTGAAGCATCATCATTTGGAAAAGCTAGGTCATAGAGCTTTGCTCCTAGTTTTTCCAATCTTTCTCTGTATTCAACTTTCTGTTAACAATAAGATGGAAAAAAATTAGAAAATAGCATTGTTAACCATCATAATCACTGAATAAAGCGTGACAATAATGGCAAAACTCATGGACCTTACATTGCGTCTTTGTTTAAAGCACATTACTTACTTGACAAACTTGCAGATCAATGACTGGTTATTAGCAGTGATTAATATTGTAAGAAAGCTGTTCAAAAATGATAATTATCAAGTGACTTGTACAGTTTAAAATTGAAATTTAATTCACCTGCTAGGGGAATAAACATAATACATCATGTATTTTTATGTATTAATATTGGTTTTATCATCATCTTGTGCCGTGCCTGGTAAGGTTGGCAGGCATGGCTCTCCACTCCAGATTTTTTTCCCCTTGCTCTTATGGTGTTGCTGTTTCTTTCCTTTCCCAGCCAGTTTGTCAGGGACTCCATCATTTTCACTATGTCTTCCAGGGGCTCTCTTTCCTGTTAACTTTCTGGTCACAATCAGTTTTTCCAGTCCCTCTCTTCTCATCACATGACCTAGGAATTTTTGCCTGCCGTTTATGTATTGTGTCAACTATTTTTCTTTCACACCCAGCCTCTTTCAGCACGTCCTCATTTCTCTTTTTATCTGTCCACGGAATACAGAGCATTCTTCTCAGAAACCACTTTTCAACTGCTTCAAGTGTTTTAATCATCTCTGAGGTCAAGGTTCAAGTTTCACAAGTATATGTTAATGAGGGTTCTATGTACTATTGAAACAGTCTCATCTTTAGAGGTTGGGCAAAGTTGTTTTTTCTGGTAAATATTCTTTTCATGTTTTGGAAAGCTGCTTTTTGCCTTTCCTATCTGCTTTTAAGTTCACCTGTACTTTTTCCATTTTCATCAATTATTGTTCCTAAATATTTAAATGTGGAGGAGAGCGAAAAAAATGGGTCTTAGCCTGAACAAAAGTAAAACTGAAACCATAGTCGTCTCGAGGAAAGGAAAGATTCCAACATGTGAATCCAAATAAATGGAACAACACTAAGCCAAGTAAAAACATTGAAATAATTAGGAACAATATTTGTTATAATAGATGTACTTTAATTTACTATATTGCTTTATGAAATTTCGTAAATATGATTTTTTTAAATATGTGTATTTATTCATTCTTGTGATTCATGTTTGCAAACCCAACCTCGTTATGGATGAATGTATTTTTTTGAATGCATTATTTTATATTGTATTGATTATGGTGAATCTGTGGAAATATGCTATATAAATGCACATAATTTCAAACAAAAATCATGGCCAATTCAGTTCTTTTATGTTTTAAAATTATCATACGTTTCCTAAATATGATCAATATAATCAAAGATATGAATATAATTTGCCATATTGGTAATTATCTGTACAATAGCACAAAAAATGGCCGTTTGCAATGTCTAACCATTCAACATTACCACTCTATCGTAACCATAGTCATTCAAGTCATCAACGTATACTTTACCACCATTACCATCATCTACCATCTCATCAAACAGCCACAATCTCAGTCAATACCCTGACCAAGTAAGAAATTAACATAAAGATCTGAAAAGTGTGTATGAAACAGTATTAGACAAAGCAACAACGAAAAAAAAAAATATAAAAAAAATAAAAACATCCCATACATTTCATATACACTTTTCAGATCTTTATCTTACACCAGCGCCTGCTCCCTAATTTCTCAATTTGATATTTTCAAAAATAAATATGGAGCTGCTCTAATGCCTTCATCCTTGTCAGTTCATGTTCAACATTTGTGTTGTGTGATGCAAGCGAGGGTTCACAGCAGAAAATGCGTACTCTTGTGAAGAATATAGGCATTAAATATATTGGGTAATCTTTCCCTGCGTGAAATCATTGAAATCATCGCTTTTTCAGATGGAACTCCCAAGAGGCCATTAACCCTCCCCGATAGCTACTTGTGTGAGGTCATTGGAAGTTAACTGGTATCAGGCAGTGCCATGTTCAATGGGGGGTAATTATGGATATTATGGTCCTATAATATGTTGGAATAGCGGGAAAACAATAACTGCCTCTTTCACTTTATTATTTTGATTTGAAAAATCAGTTGTCTTTCTAAACATCAGTGCAAATTTGACACTCTTGTGGTTAATAGTTTTATTTAAATATCGCAAAATGTGGATCTAATTTTAAGTGCTTGTAAATTTTAGTGCACTTAAATTTAAAAAATTGTTATTCAAAACTAATGAGCAGTACCTTGTGAGGTTTAATAAATATCAAAAGTGCATAAATGCATCTATGTTCCTGTGCATTATTATCACATTGGCAGTTGATTTTCTTGATTTCTTCTTGGTTTTGTTAGTTTTGTCTATTTTTTTACCATTTCCTTTCATCTCAAACATTTTTGTTGGTCATAACAGTAAACTGATATGATTTATGTCATTATGTGGTAAAATAGCATGAGAATAAACATTTGGATAAGATTTTATTGACCAGTAAAAACTAAAAACCAATATTGTGTATGATTTCAATATCTCAATTTACTACCAATCTGCGTATAAAGTATGATCTCTTTACAAGAACAAAATCAATCACCCAACAAGGTTACTGGGCATTATTATTGCAATATTAATCATCAATTACAACTAACACTAGGCACGGGTACAGTTAAATTAAATGATTTGCCGAAACAAACAGAGACAGTATGTTGTTAAAAGAGATTCAAAATTATGAGAGCATAATACAGTTTATTCCAAGTAGCGACCTCTTTCTCTTTATTGACCAACTCCATCCAAAAGGAATCACACTGTGCATACAGGTTACATGGAATCATCTCTTTTCCTCCAAAAACGCACATTTAGTCATTGTCTTATAAAGTCAGCTGATATACCATTGAACTCCCAGGCAGTCAAATTGAGAGATAAAACAATTGAATAACAATCAGAATCAAATCAGTACAACACCACAGAAATACCACAGAAAGGTCATTTAATTCATGGGAAATCACTGCCACATATATCTGGATGCACCAGTCTAGAAAAAGTTAGTACATTAACTTGTGCACAAAAGGGGAACTTGAACTTACATTGTATTACTTATTCAACACGCAAAAATACGAGTACTTAAGATGAATTTCAATGACCTTAATGGAGCCTTTAGTGAAGTACATAAAGCAATCTAGCACAACGGGCCAATCAATAAAGAAACAATAAATGAAACACAATCAAACATTGATATCGACATGACACTATTGAGACAGCAATTTCCTGAGACAACCACTCAAAAGCAGCATATATCTTCTAACAATAATGCCTAGCATTCATACAAAATTCAAATTTTGTATTGAATCTTAAGGGATTAACGTATAGAAAACAGTCACCAAGCCACTGAAAAGTTGGCTTTCAATCAAGTGTACCCAAAACTACATATTTAAGTCAGTTAAATGCATTAAAAAAAAACAAGATTAATAACATTTTTGTTTAATGGTGTATATTTTATTCCTAAACTGATATTTGGACATAATTCTTAACATAAAATACTGTTGGAATACTGATACTTGTTTCAATCAATTTTTGCTGATGTGAATTAAATTAGCAATATGCAAATTACTACAAATGAATTTCATTGATAGCTCAAAAATCACAAAATTGACACATCTCTTATAAGCAGCCTTAAGAGGATACATTATTATCAACCATGGCATATGATGAAAGAAACCCTTGCTTTGCTTGTGGTGAGGAAAAAAATTTCATATTCATGTTAGCAACTGAGTAATACCATGAGATATTGCAGCAATTTATTACCATCAGCGGCATCACAGATTTCCCCCTGACCGCTACCTCTTCCACCCATGGAATGACCTCACTTATGGGGTCGAGTTGACCGTCTCTGAAATACCGTTCAGAGGGGGAAATGCCACGCAGTGATCTGTGGTGTAATGGTACCACATTTGACAGGTAATCATGATGTCTGAGGTTCGATCCTCAGTTCACAAAGACTGCTTTTTTGGGATGTTTTTTTTTCTTGTATTTGTCTTTCTTGCTTTGTCTGGCACCGTTTATACACTCATTTTCAGATCTTTATCTTACATCAATTCCTGCATCCAGTTTTCTCAACAATTTAACAGTCACTCACCTTATAGTTGTTTGGGGACACCCCATCCCATCCATGAATCACACCAAACCAACAAGCAGCTATCACTCCTGTACTGTCACTGTCACCTCCGTGGAACAACCCCCTGTATCAAAATATCAAAAGAAATGTTGATAATTTCTGTGATATTCGTTTTGTTTTTAGGAGTTTAACAGCGGTTACAATACCTAAATATTGGATGAGCAAATGAATAGCCCAAACTTTAATGACCTGCAGCTGCTGGAATCATGTATAACATTTAGGAAAATTACATTTATGTTATTCAACCACAATAATATGTAAAGCTTTATACAAACTTAAAAACAAATGAAAAACATGAATTTTTGTCGTTGTTGTAAGGTGCATAAAAAAATACATTTAATAATAACATACAAATGCAATGCAAATTAGCGCAATTTGTGTTCACAGCTATTTATAGCTTTTCTTGAATTTCCAGAGATTAGTAATGGAGAAAATCACAACCTGTATATGATTGGATTTACTTGAAATTAAATTGTAACCTGGATATCTAGCTTTTACCTGATATTTAAAGATATCAAATATCTCTTCTAGCCTCATTGTCTTTCAAAATTTATTCATTGAAACAATTTTCCATTTGGCTAATGACTCAAACTTCTATTTTATAAATGTCTACAAAAATAAACAAAGATTTAAAGTTTTCAGCTTCATGACAGATACAATATAAAGTATTGTCAAGACAGAAAAATGGGACAAATATGACACGCTGTCTAAATCGGGTTTTAGGTCAGAGGGAAGTAGATGTGGAAAAGTAAATTTGTTAAAATAATCAAAAACACCAAATTTTAGTCTTTTGCAGTTTAAGAAACTACATTTAATCTTATTAATAATTAATAATTTAGGATTTTGGACTCACTTTTAAAACTCACGCCTACCCTCACATAGTAATGTTTTGAGAGCCTGGTTAAAAATGATTTTAATCATGTCCTGACCTCAATGGGACGGATTATGCTATATGCAACTTGTTGTAGAAGGTTTATGCTGTTATCACAGGCTATTACAGAAGATCAAACTAAATCAAATGATCTCAAAGGTACCGTTGAAAAAAAAAGGTGTTACTCTAGAAACCATTTTCATAACAAGAAAACAGCTTCTAATAGTGAGCCAACAGGAAGGAAAACCAAAAGGGAAACATGTGTCATTTTCTGATATTCACTTTGTGCCTGACAATAAGAGTCATAAATTAATTGTTATCAATATACCTTTGAAATAAGTGATATATTTCCCCGCACCCTTATCAAATATTTGTAGCAATTTAAAAAATAAACGGTTTATTGAACAATTTGAGGAACATGCTTTACTCAAATATTCATTAACCTTTTGCACAGCTCTGACCAGTCTCCCTTTGATCCAAGAAAGGCATCATATCTGGAAATGAACAAAAGACCTATTAGAACTCACAATGTATAAAATTATTTAATCTCCTTTTTAAAAGATATATCTCTGCCAGATTTGACCTGAGAAATACTCCACAACCAAATTTTAATGTTAAGCAAATCAGTAACATAGAGTTTCACAAGAGAAATAATTTTTCCTTTAATAGCCATGACATGACAGCTCCACCTAATTCATATTGAGCTATAACCTCAGTTGGTGTAACTTTTCCCATTTTTGAAAATCAAATGGATTGGATTATCTTGGTGTCACCTCAGCTGATTTTCAATATAACAGCAGTACAGTGGTCTCCTTTTATAAGTTAGTCCTTGGGAACCAAGCAGAACTTGCCATATTGTGCTTATAAGTGGATTCCATGGAAGATTGTCATCACTGAATGTTTACTGATCAAAATTGAAAAATAAAAAAAATAAAAACTCAGACAGAAAAATGGGCATGCTTATAAGCAGAGTCCATTTTGGTGAGCATGTCTAAAAAGGAGTAAATTGATACGGTAAGAATTATGTTCCATGCCCAATGTTTATAGTTGTATCGTGGTTAAAACCAGGGTGCTTTTAAAGAGAAACCACAGTATTTATCTTTTTTACTATATTTTCTATCATTTTTGTTCTCGTTGCATTGATTAAGAGGAAAGGTGAAATGTTAATTTTTATTTAATATTTTGAAACAAAACCTTTAAATATTCATTGTCCATTATAATCTTGTTCAAGACTGATCGTTTCAGGCAGCATATCTGTATCGCTCATGTTTAGCTGTATTTTCATCAATTCTAGCTGATAAAACAATAACAAACAGATTTGAGGACAAATGTAATTGAAACATTATCCACTCTCAAGCTGTATGATAGGAAATGATAAAAGCTGATTACACATTAGTTGGGAAAAAAGTAACCTGGTTTGTGGCATCATGAGAAAACCCAGCTCAGGTCGCAAATAGCCATTTTGAACTATGAGCAACTGAGGTCAAAAATTGAATATGAGATTGTCGGATTTGCCTTTATAAATCATCGAAGTTTGATATTAAACAGATTTCAAATGAGTTCTTACAGTATAAGTGTTTTCATTTAATAATTTTGTAACATTAATATATGTTTAACATTTATATATATCGCTAATTTTGGAGATCTAGAGAAGCATTATTAGTTCCACCCCACCCCCTTCCAAATGCACGATGATAAGTAAATTTAACTACTTTTTAAAAAAAATGTACATTATTTGTCAATTAGTGTTAAGAGACTAGTTTATGTACATGTGGATGCCCAGAGCAGAAGATGGAGCACATCCTTATAGAATGCCAGGATAGGCCCAGCTGTACTGATCATGAATGATTTAAGAGTCTGCTCCCCTGATGCTGTGAAGTGGGTTTGATGTTGGAGCGACAAACTATGATGATGAGTGTTAAAAAACATGAATGGGTTTATCTGATTTGATTTTGTTCAAGAAATATTGTAGAATATGAAAAAAAAAATATGATGCCTTACTTAAAATACTTTTTTTTTTCTCATTTTCAATATTTGATACTCATGCACCGCCGAAACACTAAATCGTTAGCTAGAATTTAGATATCTTGATGAAATAGAAGGTATAACAGTCAGAAAATTTTGTAGGTTATCTCTTTTCAATAAAATTGCAAAGTCTATTTTGACCAAAGTGAAGGATTTTTTAATGTTGCTATACATCAGTGTGATATACATTGTAATATTGAGTAAAACATTTATTTTATAGCTCAAAAGATTAGTCAGAGAAAAAAACAACATTCCTTACGCTATCATAGGGGCATCATGTCCACTTGATCCACCCCACCCAGAAAAACTGACACTTTTGTAGAACTTATCACGTTGATCAAAGTCATATTCGTCAGGAAAGATGGGACAATCAGTTCCATTCTCTAACCCTCTAAGTTTCAGGTATTTCGCCCATTGCTCTGTGAAGTAGCCCCTATAACATAAGAAAATATGAGTTTTGGAAATAGTCGATGAATACATTTAGCTCTACACTTAAATAACAAAAACTGAGTCACACCTAAAAAAAAAGCAGTCCTCAGTGTCTTGTGAAATGATGGATGGTTAAGAAGGAGGAAGCTTGGTTTCTGGTTTGCTCCGCGGACAGAGGTGATAAATTTGCTATACAATGTTACTCCTTGGTGTTTCACAACTTTTTTCAGCGTATTTTGTCACCACTGATGTGTTGTTAACTTTGTTACTAATGTGTGAAATTTACATTTCTTAGAAAGATATTCCATTTTCAACTCCTTCTCCCAGTCTTGAAATTTGTTCAGGTCTTGTCAGAGGTCATATGTTTAAGAGACTGTCATCTATGACAAGATGCATTATTGGACCTTTGGAGATTTCAAGAAAAATGGACAGAGGATCATTCTTTGTGAGACACCCTGTAAGACTGGAATGGGTGATGACATTTAGTATTGTATTGGTAACTGTTTGGATATGGTCAGAAAGGAAAGATGCTATGCAGAATACGTGACATCCATAATGCGTTAGCTTCTCAAGTATACAAGTTAAATGTTCTATAAATTGAGCTTTCAAAAATGCTGCATTCAAAATGTTGAAAAGTAAAAAGCTTTTCAATGATGTTATCTTCAATTACATTGCAAGATAGAAAATTACTAAAAGAAGTTATTACAGAGGCATTAATCAATCTGTTTTGAATTTCATTAATTTCCGTTTAAGCAATTACAAACCAATATGTTTTCAGTTGTGAAATTCACAATAAATAAAAGTTTTGAGATGGGTTTTTCTAGGCATTTCATTTTTTAAAATATGATAATCAAAACTGTTGTGATGACTGTTGGAGTCCATAAATATTTATTTGGTAAATACTTCAGAAATACAACATTTAAAAAAAAAATTAAATATTCTGTGCACATTTCAAAAGAAGATCAGGAATCCTTAAAGGCAGATTCAAGGGTAAAAAGGAGGAAGAAGCATGTAAGGGGTAGGAGTAAAAAAAAAAGGAGAGAGAGTGGTAAACAAACCACGCTTCCTTGTTCTCTTCAGCACAATGGCCCGTTGACTCCACATACTTGAGAGCCAAGGGAAGAGTTTCCATTAGGCCTTTACCCCAGCTTATGGGGTTAATACCTGCAAGACAAAGGTAATTGTGTATCTAAGTATCACATTTGTATTTTTCAATAGAAACATGAAGCCTGAACATTTACATTAGTAAAACTTGTAGAACACGTGACTCATATGTAAACAAAACCGTATTCAGAGCACAATTTTTTCCTGTCCATCCTGCAATGGTTAAGTAGCTCAGTCTATAGTTATATACGATAGAAAATTCTCTCTGTCATAGACATGCATCCATGTCAGATGGTAAGAAGTAATTGTTACTGTCAGTTTCACGCTTCTGATCCTGAGATAAATCTTTCACTTGTCCAATAGCTCTACTAATTTTTCTAATGATGTCATGAAGGACAAAGACATCTTGACAACAGCACTCTTTCTTGGTATGCAATGATGAAACTTTCAGAATTGAATTATAAATCTCTGTTTGAAAAAAATGATACATGGAAGAAGGATATTTGACTGGGAAATACTGGAAATCTGAGGTAAGCTAAATGTGATACAGTTGACTAAACAGCATTAACTTATAATCGAGACATTGCTGCACTTATTCTGAATGAGACTCTCCAAATTTTTTGGATATTGTACCCTCTCACATGAAAAGCATTTATTTTTTATTGATGTGAATACTTCGCTGATAAGTTGTTTTTTGAAACGAGACAATGCTGAGGATATATTTAACCACATCTGAAACATGCTGATTTTGCTTTGTAGTATCCCCCGCCCCCCCCCCCGCCCTCCAAAAAAAAAAAAAAGAAAAAAAAAAAGAAAGAAAAAAAATTTGGTCTCTAACAATAAGTTTTTTGATACATTAATCATTGCTTTATCACCTGCACATCATGGATAATGAAGGTTTCTTCTGTAGAGAAAGCTTCATCAGCTGTATTCTTCATCAGACTAAAAAGAATCGTACAATTTGGATGATAATATTTTTTTCCCTTTGATTGAACATTCATTGATGCTTACCTTGAACACAATATGAAGTAAACAAGGCAGATGCTAAAGCTCCCAAATAGCCTGTTGGGTGGTGGTGTGTCATTCTACCAGACTCGACACTGACTGCTATTAGATCATCCAATTCACTGGGACTTAAGCAACAAAAGTTTTTTTAAAAGAAAGAAAGGAAAGAAAGTGTTATTACGAACTGCCAATAATATATATATATATAAATTATGCCCTTCCGCCACGACATCATACGACATCGTTGACTAGGCATTCCATGAAGGAATACAGTGGACTCCGGATAAGACGATGCCCAGGGGAACCGTGAAAAAAATCGACTTAACCGAAAATCAACTTAACCGGAGTGTAACCAAATGAGCAAAAATGCATGTGAACAAAGCAAGCCAATCTAGAATATGTCCCTTCATGACGCGCTTTTCACTGACGTTGCTTGGTTGCGTTGAATTGACCTGAGAAGTAGAGGTCCTGTAGTGGTCATCAGAGGCTCCTACCTCCAATAGCCCCAAAGAGGAATCAGAATACATAAAAAGCGGAATTTGAGATAAAAAAGCGGAATCAACTTACTGTTATTGACTATGACATGCTTTGCAACAGAAAATGTAATAGACAATCCAAAAGTACTCAAATGATAAAATATAAAATGTGTAAAAATGTGCAGATTATGTAAAGAGTAAAAAGGGGGTCAAATAATAATAATAATAGAGGACACACAGGTCCTGGCAGTCTCAGAGCAAAGCATTGAATGGATGGATTTAACCTTGTCAGGACCCTCCTACCTCCTCCCCTCAACACACACCTAATCAAACAAACGCGCGTGCCGGCACACAAATATACAGGGCTAAAATTAAATAGGGAAAGAATCTGACTGTACTTAATAATTTTACAGATTGGAGCCAACATATAATATTACCTAGGTCATTGACCTCATACATTGGAGTCAACGCAATAATAATACTTCGGTTGTTTTTGTTTTTGTTTTTAAGGGTTTTACGGCGCTTGCAACACATTAAGATCATATCAGCGCCAGTAAAAAGGAAGAAAATGGGATAGTCAAAAGTTCTAGAATTACAATTAAAGCACCCAAGAAAAGGTAAGACAAAGGGGAATTTGTTCAAATAGAAAACAGATGTAGATTCCAAGAGCACACTATCAAAGTACTTAGTTTGAGATCACCTAAAAGTCTCATCCACACACAAGCCCAGGTCCCAACTAAGAAGAGGGATACACTCAAATGTTTAAAAATCATATATACTATTTAAACAAAACAATACAGTGCATAACAGGGAGATGATTTACAAGGAAAAAAATATCATCTCCCAAAACTCTAACTATACATTTGACTGTTTCCCTCCCAGCTAGGGTATCCAGCCAGGGCCAGGACAAAACCAAGTAATCTCATTCCAAGACAAAGACAGAAAGCATGTTGGAAAACAGACATAGGGGGATAGAAGAAATACTTCGGTCAACCCCCCCTTCCAAAAATATAATATTATCTCACATCAGCTGCACACACTTTGAATGGACTAATCAGACACACAAAATGTGTGTTGATTGACCATTGCTCACTTTTTTTTACTAGAGATTTTAAAAAAATAATTTTCGTCGATTGGAAAGCTGAAAAGCGGAATGTTTGCCTTGAATGCGGAATGTAGACCAATTAAGTTGAATTATTCCGCAAAAATCGGAAGGGTAGGAGCCTCTAGGTCAAGGTCATACTTCTTGTAAATCGTCGAGACAGAAATAGCTGGTATGCCCATTTCTTCTGCGATGATTTTCTGTCGCATGCCAGTGCCAGACTTTTCAAATGCATCGATCAGCTGGATCTTTCTTTTTAGCGATAGGTTTGCCATTGTAGTTGTAGGCTTGACTTGAATTCTTGATAAAATTGATACTAATTAAGAGGACCATTACAGAGGATGGCCTGGGAACTAAAAAAAAAAAAAAAAAAATCTTGAACTTGAAGTTGCGACGATGTAAAAAGTGAGATATCAAAGTTATTCGAAACTGCTTATGTACATTGAGCAAGGGGCGTCAGGCAAAGCACCTACATCACATTGGTGTGCGCCAATCGCTCGCGGATATTCTTAACTATTGAAAATTCTTACTGGTAGCTTTTTTAACCAATGGAAATTCTTCTTTATTTGTGATTTTGATTGTGGTCATGAGTGATAAGAACATCGACCTAAGCGACATCGACTTATGTGGAGTTTTTTTTTTTTTTACTAATGTTATATAGGAAGAAGGGGGAGGGACCAAGAAAAAAATCGACTTGGGTAAAAATCGATCTAAGCAACGTCAACGTATCCATAGTGCACTGTATAGACAATTCATCAAACAAGATGTCTGATGTCAAAAGAATCACCCATGTTGTCCAAGTGAGCAAACTGGGGGTTAATAATCTTGCTCAAGGAAAAAAACGAAAGTGCCTGAAGCGGGGCTTGAACCCGGGACCTTCCAGGTCACAGTGCAGTGCCTTAACCACTCAGCCACTTCGCCTCCCATATATCTATTTTATATATATATATATATATATATATATATATATATATATATATATATATATATATATATATATATATATATATATATATATATATGTATATAAATGAAAATAATATGTGAGTTTTTTTTTCTATTTTAAAATATGTATTATATTCTTATGAGGACATTTCTGGGATAAAAAGAAAAGATTAAAAAAACAACAAAACAAGACAAAGCAAAACAAAAAATAATATCCTTACTTAGGATATCTGAGGCCAATGCACATAGATCTCATTGCAGCTCCGCAGCCACCACCCCTGAAACAAACAAAAAAAAAAGAGAAAAAAGAAAATAATATCTGTTTTTTACTATCTTAGTAGACATAAAGGCTATACATCAGCTGGGTCCCTGGTTTTTTAATAAGATGCAAAATGTTTTTGATTTTTTTTCTATACCTGTCCACATGTAAAAGGTATCATCTTGGTTCACTTCGCTAAGTAATGAGATAATAAAAATGCAACGTTTTCAGACATTAGAAAAGAGAGAAAAAAATAAAACTTAAACAATAACTATATTAACACTATATAATTTCAATTGTCTACTTTCAATTTCATTGTTATCCTGGGGACATTCTACGTGTCAATGTAAAGTATAAAGAAGTCTTACAAAACTATAAGGCCCATGAAACCAGAGCTTATCCCATAGTCTGTAGCGTTAAATGAGCAGTGGAGAAGCAATAACTTGCCACCCTTTGGATAGACCACTAAACTAAGTGCAGCTTTGTAGTCTTATGGTCTGAAACTCGCATTCAGACCAGTGGGTCCCAGGTTCGACCCTTCTCTGTGCAGTGCAAAGTCCTTGGAAAATGCTCTTTACTCACATTCTCTCAACAAACTCAGGTGTAAAATGAGTATCTGGCCATTAACAGCATAGTCAGTGTCCAAAAAGAAATGTAATTTCGCCTTACAGGCGACATGTCCCTTCCTTGGTGTGAAGTTTTGTTGTTGGCTAGGGCCCCTTTAAAGCACTGAGAACATTTAGTGGATAATGCACCATATAAATGATCAAGATATTTATATTTATTCATTTTAAAAAATAAATAAATTGCAAAGTACTTTTCACCAGACGCAACAGACCCAGCTATGCAAACACTGCCTGAATAACAAAGGAAACTGTAAGCAAAATGCCTTTCTTATGGTCATATAGTCAATGTGTCTAATTATCACTTTAGACCTTTGGACTTATTTTAGGTCATGTTATGAGTCAAAGATCTCATCTCTACAACAACGTGACTCATTCGTGTGAAAGAGATAGTGTATGATATCATTAATTAACTTAAATAAATACAAAAATCAAAAACTGACATCTAACCTTGGGTTAAATGGGATCTGGTATCCTTTAGCAATCAACGGTTTCAGTTTGTGGACCCACATCATACAAGTATTGCCTGGTCAAGTAAGAGGACAACGAATCATTCAACTGTAGCCATAGCATTATTATCTTTATTATTGCCATTCTTATTCTTATTCCTCTTCTTCTCCCCCTCCTCCTCCTTTTCTTTCTCCTACTCTTCTTCTTCTTATACTTCTTCATCTTCTTCTTCTTCTCCTCCTCCTCCTCCTTCATCCTATTATTATCGTCATTATATGAAGCATTGTAAAGGGAGACTAATTGGAGGATAAAAGACCTCTTTACAGTCCCTTCAAACTTTTCAAAGCTTCCCATCATGAAGGGAGCAATTTGTGCATATGGCGAGACGAGATCATACAATTCGGCTCGATGAAGCCACTGTCCATGGCCCTTTTGATAGTGGCAAAGTATCCAAACCTTTTGAAATCCGGACTAGGTTCTCAAGACTGTATTTTTATATCTAAACAGCATAATGATAAAGATTTGAGAGAAAGCTTTCATAAATGTTCCTTAGTGTAAAAAAAAAAATTAATTAATCCTTCAGAGTCATTAGGCCCATGTAGCCAGAGTTTAGCCCGGTTTCTATAGCATAAAACGGATAATAGCAATTGCTTGCAAGACTGTGGATAGGACACTAGTCTATCGCAAAGTACTTCCACCAGATCTAACAGAACTGGAAACCCAATTACTGCTGGGTGGACAGAGGGGTCAGAAAAAATCTCGACAACACCCAGGATTGATCTTGGTCATTTTGTGTGAATAGCAAATGCTCTACCAACTGATTTATCGTGACCCCCGTTCCTCAATGTGTCAAACAGTTTTGTTTGTCCGAAAGTATACTATAAACAGTTTTAAAATGCTGGTAGTTTTGTTCTAAGAGCTAAGTAATAAAACCAGGATCACCACTTATACGATATCTATCATTACCATGTCATACACTTTGCTAAGACATTGACATCTGGGTAAAGAAGACCCACAAGTGGTGAAAAGGTGTATAAAATAGCAAGTGGTAGTAAAGTTAAATTTCAGTTGACTTGGTTCTTGTTCAAGAAAAGTAAACAGAGAAACATGAAAAAAAAACCAGAAAATAAAAACAAAAACAAAGAAAGGGCATTTCTATAAAATAAATGGCATTTTATAAAGTAATCTTGAACTCACCAGGTGCTCTTCCAGTCATGTCATGCATACACTTTTTGTAATGATCTGCCAATTTCAGAAACATTATTCCACGGTCCTTTTGACTATTATCATCAACCAAAGCTGGTGGGAAATTAGCATTTATATAAAAGTATATTATAAAATCATAAGATATCAGTTATAAAATAAAAGACTCTATTTAAAGGAAATACATATCAAAATGTATTTTTTAAAAGGGTGTACAATCTACAGCTCGAAAAGATTTTAAAAAATTGTTTTAAAAATATTTTTTAAATAAATAAAAAGACATCCCCCCCCCCTCAAAAAAAAAAGAACAGCCCCTCCCCAAAAGAACATCATCATAATAAGCACAGAGATTATCCTAGCTTATGTGGCATTAACTTTAAATGAAGCAACAGGCAGATGGTAGCAACTGCTGTCCATTGGATAAGATGCTAGTCTCTCGCAAAATACCTTCGACTAGATCTTTAAGACCCAGTTATCCATTCACGACCAAATAAATGGAGGGGTCAGCTGGCCCATTTGCTTGCAAGTCTTGTGTCTTACCATTCAGGCATATGGACCCATAATCAGAAACAAATATTAAAAAAGTGACGGGAAAACCGCCTATAAAAATTGGCAGTAATTCAAACCAAGAACTCTGAAGATAGGCGCCTTTCATCTGGCTCACATGAAAGACCAATGGAATGTGTTGTAAGCTATCCATTTAAGCACAAATAAAAAATTTAAATTCAAATAATAATATGATTTTCTTTGCTGCTGTCTGATAATACTGATAAATTTCAAGACTGCAAAATACATAAATAATGCAATTAAGCTGAGCGTGCTGGCATGAAGGACAAAGCATTCATTCCCCATGATGACACTTTGGCAATGAAGGAATGCATGGGATTATCCTGGATACAAGTCAGGAAACAACGAAAGTTTCTGAAAGGAAGGGGAATAAAGATGGAAAATGAAGGAGCCAGTTGAAGTGCATCAAAAGAAATAACGGGAATATGGTGACCGTGGAAAGCATGAATTTTATTGGAGACGAAGACTTGACAAACGAAAAACCATTTGCCTTCGTCAATGATATCAGTACTTTGTTAGAGGGTCTTTTAGATTCATACAATGGTAATGATCTCATTTCATCACACAGTGACACCATCCCAGGTGATGAAGTGTGGGTTAAGTTTGGTGGGGACCACGGAAAGGACTCATTCAAATTGACCATGCAGCTTTTGAATGTAGGCAAACCAAACACAACAACAAATACCGTAGTGATAGGACTGGCATATGTCAAGGACAGTTACGGAAATATAGAACTAATGATGGAGAAGATAGAGCCCCAGATCAATGACATTCAGAACAATTTAAGATGGAGAGGTAAAACTACTGTTATTTTCATCAATGGTGATTATGAGTTTCTGACCAAAGTGTACGGTCTGTCAGGTCCCCAAGGCACCTTTCCATGTCTGTGGTGTACACAGCCAAAACGAATTTTAGTTCAAGAGCAGAAACCCCATTTCCACAAAGAACACTAGAAGGGATAAAGGAAGACGCCTCATGCTTGATGGAGAAGCATAATGGAGATAAAAAACACGCACCCAAGTTTCAACAATTGCTTGAGATGGCCATTGATAAATATTGAACTTACACACGCAGTACCTCCATACCTTCACATAATGTTAGGGATAGTCATCAAGCACCATAGACTTTTAGAACAGGCAGTAGACAAGTTAGACATGAGAATTATCACGGATGATAACAGGAATCTATCGCAAAGAGGGAAAAGTTTGAAAATATTTGGAAAGAATTGGCGTCATAGAAGGGATTAGAAAAAACAACTGAAAGACACAAAAACATGCTTGAACCCTAATCGTACAGACAGGGACAGACATAGATTTGAACTATCGTACAAAAAATTGAAAAGAATTATAATGCATTAGGATTTGAAACCCTCAGTTCAAGATCTGGCCCAATCTGCTCGAGTCTGGATGCGATTTTAGCCAGACACAAGATAACACCCCAAGCCTATCATAGTCGGGCCTTTGTCGGCAACCACTGTCACAAGTATTTGACTGCGGAAGTCAGAGGGGCCTTATTAGAAGCTGTTGTGGAAGAAACATGCAAACACACATGCAATTTATTAATAATTGACTTGGCTGGGGAAATCAAAGCTAAATTCACACAACTGAACACCCTATACCAAATTGTCCATGATAGCATTTCGCATTCCAGGCCTAAAGACAGAACCCAGTTACACAAGACACAAGAAAACATCGATAATTATCTCCACTTTTTTAGAACACACTTCACAAACATGATCATTTCAAAACAACACATACTGGAGCACCATTGCATTCCATTCATGGCCAGATTTGGTTTGGTCTTGGGCTCCATGGAGAGCAAGGCACTGAAGCCAGTCACCAAATCATAAGAAAATTGGACAAAAGAATGTGTGGTTTAAAAGTGACACTAAAAAAATCAAGCTCATCATGGAAGCAAATATTCTCCATACATCACCACGACTACGCAACCAAGGACAGTCACCAAAGAAAGCGAAAAAAAAGTAATAAGGGAAATTCTCAATATCTTAAAACAAACAACTGATGCACACATTTTGATAAAGTTAACTATTATGTTTAAAATTTCATATTTGGATTATTGAAAATTATTTGTACAAAGTAAGATTTTATAAGATTGACAATTCCAAGATTATTGTGAAGCTAGCTTCAGTAAACCTCTATGCAGACTTTCAACAAATTCAGTAATGGGATATAGATAACTACTTCAAGAGCATTTTTTGGATTAACTATGAACTTCGCAAGAGAAATTGAGGGTGAGTTATAATTTTAATCGTTTTAAGAGTAATATAAAACAAAAAATCAGATGTCCACGGATTCATTGTCTTGTAATCGACACTTGAATTGAAAAGTGTTAATGATAATCAGTTTAAAAAATGACCAACATTTGTTTCGTTCTAACTATCATTCCATCATTCATAGACTAATGAAACTTGTAATGTCATAAACCATACATCATTACTAACAGTTTCCACCCTACATGCTTTCAATGGCATGTTTTGATTTAATGGGAATGCCCAACTGTTGATTGCATACAATTACTATAACATGCATGTCCAGCAAGCGCGCCGTTCGTTTTCTCGCCGAAACTGGGTGAGTCATCACCTGGCACATCTGGCATCGCTTAACCGCGGTAGGGCTGTGGGGAGGCCGCGGTATTAAAGTATCGCAATTTGGACAATGTGCTCTGCACACTTTCAATACTAATAGATTGTCTATTATCTAATGGGCTCCAGATGCAATATTATATATATGGAATATGATAAGAGATTTATAAAATATAAAAAATATGTATTTATCAAGATTATAAAATTATAATAATAATAATAATAATTATAATAATAATAATAATAAAATATATAAAAATAAAATAATAATAATAAAATAATAATAATAATAATAAATAATAATAATAATAATAATAATAATAATAATAATAATAATAATAATAATAATAATAATAATAATAATATAATAAATAATAATATATAATTATTATTATTATATATAGTAATAATATTAATAATGATAATGATGATGATGATGATGATGATGATGATGATGATGATAACAATTTGTGGTGATGGTGATAGCAGCAATATTTGAAGAAGTTTTAGTAGTTAGTAGAAGTAGCAGTTGTAGCATTAGTAATGGTAGTATAGTAGAGTAGTAGTGTGTTAACGTAGTAGTAGTAGTAGTAGTAGTAGTAGTAGTAGTAGTAGTATGTGTAGTGTATAGTGTAGTAGTAGTAGTAGTAGTAGTAGTAGTAGTAGTAGTAGTAGTAGTAGTAATAATAATAGTTGTAGTGGTAGTCGAAGTAATAGTAATAGTAGTAGAAGAAGTGTATATAGAAGTAGTTACAGCAATTATAAATTCATCTTATGACCATAAGCTTGTCAGTTCTTTACGAACATGAGTAAAATCTTCGATAAAATAATACTTCATTCAGATAAAGCATGGCATAAATTTTCAGTAAAATTTGAAAATGTCAGTTTGTTACTTAAGAAAACCCAAAAGAAGATTTTATTTTCGGACATTTTAAACACAGAATCAATATCTTCAAACTAACCTTCTCCCGTGGCCAAATGCATCACTGTGTCATCACTAACCATCCATTTTGGTACTATCACATGAAAAAAATATAAGAATCAATCTAAGTTAAATCACATTAATTGGTGGAAAAAAATAATACTTAAAGAAAAGCATCAGAGAGTCCTGTGAATGGTGACTTTCTATAAGAAAAAGTAATAAGTAGACTCAACTTAATATGCATATTTGAACTAACTTGTAAAAAACAAAAACAAGAAAATGTTAAAGATTATTTCCTCTTGTTATTATGACACTTTTATGTCATTTAATAAAAACCAAATTGTAGATCTACATTTTAATTGTACTTTATAAGGTCCATTAACATAAGCAGACATGAAGAGAAATCTATCCGTCTGAAATGACCTAAACAGTCTCATCCAGATGCAAGAACAAAATATACTTTTTCTTCTTCTTCCTTGTTAGTATGTAACTTCAATATTTCTAAGACTTCGCAGACTTTTTTATTGTTCTTTTATTGAAGTTGACTGTATGAAAGAGTACAAATGAGCATCTACTCTTGAGTGGGGAACCATAAACTTTGATGACGTCCTTTTATTTTATTGAATATCACTGACATGTAATTTTACTTGGTCACACGGGCCTTTCCAAACTTTATTGCACTTTCTTCTCTGTACTAATGATTCAGATCTAAATCAAATTTTTCTTTGTTGTTTGATTAATAAATTTAGCTAACATACTTTGTATGCAATTCATTCAATTTCTTGGATTTCTGATTTGCGGTGAGGGTCCCAGACAGAACTGTGATATTCTAATCTAGGTCTAGCCAAGGCTTTGTAGCAATTTAATTTTATTTCTTTAAATCAAGTTCAAGTTCAAGTCCATAAGATGCAAAAGGCACATTGTGCCCATCACCACAAATCTTATGCACATAAATGTTATCTATCACATCACACTAATCCTGTCACTCAAATCATTTAATCCCCCCCGGTGTTCTTGTATTTGTGGAAAATGTGTTAAAATGACGTTGGGTCTGTGATGTCTATTTTGTCATGTGGTAGTTTGTTCTATTCACATATTGTTTGAGGGAAAATGTTGTATTTGGCTCGAGTTATGCAGGGCTTTTTAAGAGAACAGTCATTTTAGGCAAGGATGAGGTCATCAGTCAGTTCTGACATAAAAATTCAATTGAATACATGTGGAATATTATGAAGAATGAAATACATTATTTTGGTCTGCACCAAAGCAGAGATGATTTAAATCAGCTCCAAGATATCTGTGATAATTTCAGAGTTTATTGAATGATTCACCTTGTCCATGCGAAGGTATCTGATTTTCCTGCATCAAGTTTAAGGAGGACACACAAAATACTTATTATATTGTTATAATTATCTTCCACTATATAATTTTTATTATTATACCACATAATATTATATTATTATTATCATTATTATTATTATTATTATTATTATTATTATATTATTATTTTATTATATAATAACTTATTACTACATTATTATATCATCTTATTATTATTATTATTAATTATTATATACTTATTCTAAAAACTTACTTTTATTATCATTTTAAAAAATTAATCAATATATCTTTTAATTATCATTATTATATGCCTTATTTTTAGATGAACTACTTTTAAATAAAACACCATCATTTCAGAGAACCAGTGCCATTGATAAGCTGCTGATGTCATGGAAAAATATCATCTTGCAATTTAAAATGAAAAAGTCTCCAAAATAAATAAATAAAGAAAGAAAGAAGTAAATAAAGAAATGAGTACAAAATTAATGAAAAATAAAAGGGATTTTCTATTTTGGTGCCATAATTAATCTACAGACAAAGAATGGCAAAAGAATAATTTAAACAGAATAATGAAATAAAACGAAATATCTTCTCACATTTGACTTTTACTTCATTCAATCCTCCAAGTTTCTGTAGCTCTTTGTAAATAGTCTGACCACTGTGATTGAATTCCCATTCGCCATTTTTATATGCCAAGGCATCACCCACTCCACTCAACACCATTCCTTGGATGTATCTGTCTTTCAATCCCATGCTCTCTCCTTGTTGAATTACAACACTGGATACCAATTCTAAGAACAAAAGAAATAAAAATTAATGAATAAATTACTACTTACAATATTTTTTCTTCTCTTTTCATTTCTATATTTTAATTTTTTAAAATTATCATCATCTACATCATCATCATCATCATCATCATCATCATCATCACATATCATTCTCTATCCTCATTAATTACTTATTAATATTATTTTTATTATTTTATTTTATTGTTTTTAATTTATTATAAATTATTATTATTCATTATCATATCATCATCTATACTTATATAATTATTATTATTATTATTATTATTATTATTATTATTATTTATTATTATTATTATTTTTTATTATTATTATTATATTTTTTATTATTATTATTATTATTATTATTATTATTATTATTATTATTACTATTATCATATTGTTATTTTTGAGCCAATGGCGCTTCCAACACTAATTGGTTGTGAGACTGTCTCTACTATGGGCGAAGCTGGTCAGTTGAACGTTACTTTATTATATAGAAATGTAGATTGTTTGTATATGGTATGTATGACTCAAGATGATATTAATTTTCTTTTTGAATGGTCAAGGAGGTAACAATTAATAAAAAGTGCCAGATGTTGCATGTCAGGAAGAAAAATCCATATCATATCTATTACACTTAGAACTCTAATTCTAATTCAAACTCTTTGCCCAATAAAGAGGAGTTTATGTGTTGTTTTTGACCTGCAGTTGAACTTGTATGTGCATATTAATGATTGTATATTTAAATCCAATCGCATGTCAGGAATTATATACAAAAGTCTTACTTATTTGGATAAATGTATTGTTTTTGTTGTTAAAAATTCTTAGACCTATTCTTGAGTAGGCATGGGAACAACGGTTGGTAACCAATATGTAGGAAAGTCGATAAGTCTTGAAAATATTCAAAGATTAGCAACAAAACTACTTCCAGGACTTGAGAACATGTGTTAAGCATTCCTTGATCTACTTGGTCTCAAATACAGAAGAAGAGTCAGGGGAGATAAATTTTCATGTCTGATCACAGCGTTTAATTTTGAACTTGACAAATTAAAAGAATTTTACTGTGGATTTGATAATGTAGAAAACATTTCCATGATTGAATTAGAGAAATACAGACTAGTGTGCTTTAGATAATGCCGAAATTGTTAAAGTCAGTGAGCATGAAACTTAAGTCGCATTCTCGAAATTGAGCGAAAGAAAAGCAGCCAGTCCTGACGGCATGAAAGAAAAAATTCTCAGAGTGTGCATAACAATTGTGTTCGGTTTACATTTAAACCTTCAACATGTCTATCCATTGTACCTCTATCCCCCACATTTGGAAAACTTCTGAAATTAAACCTGTTTCCAAAAAAGATGAAATAAACTCAATGAACAACTTGAGACCAGTTGCACTGACTTCAATTGTCATGAAAACACTTGAGCGACTCATCCTCTCTAGATTAAGAAATCAATTTGTGCCACATGCTGACAGTCACCAATTTGTCTATCAGCCCAGAAGAAGCATAGCAGATGCTATTTTGTTGTTTCTCAAAAACATCTACAAGCACCTTGATCACACCAGGAGCTATTGTAGATTACTTTTCGCAGATTTTTCCTCTGCCTTTAATAAGATGCAATCTGAGTTACTTTTACAAAAAAATGGGTACCTTTGATATGTGTAATCGTATTATTGCTTGGATTCTTGAATTTTTGACTGACAGGGTGCAATACGTCCAGGTTGGTGACAATAGGTCCACAAAGAAGACAACTAACCCTAGAGCCCCTCAGGGCCGCGTCTTATCCCCGATACTTTTCACAGTACACACAAACGACTGTTGGAGTCAAGATCCAAGCGTGCCTTTCATTAAATTTGCTGATGACACCGCACTTCAAGGTCTTATCGCTAATGGCAATGAGGAGGCATACAAAATAAAACTGAAAATAGATAGCTTAGCTCTTTGTGTGATAATAACCACCTTGAGCTTAATGTAAGTAAGACAAATGAGCTAGTTATTGACTTTAGGAAAGTAAGGGAACCGACTGAACCACTTGACTTTAGGAAAGTAAGGGAACCGATTGAACCACTCAGGTTAAGGGACCAGTCAGTAGATCAGGTTCATTCCTATAAACATCTGGGTGTGACAATTGATGACAAGTTGCTGTGGACTGACTGAACATGACAAAAATAGAAAAACAAAAGTCAACAAACGTTTGTATTTTCTTTTCAAATTGAGGCAATTCAAAATAGATAAAACTCTTTGTACTTTATTCTACAGGTCAAACATGGAAAGTGTTATCACATTTTGCATTGTGGCTTGGGGAGGTC
Source organism: Berghia stephanieae (assembly GCF_034508935.2). Taxonomy (NCBI): domain Eukaryota; kingdom Metazoa; phylum Mollusca; class Gastropoda; order Nudibranchia; family Aeolidiidae; genus Berghia; species Berghia stephanieae. The sequence continues at coordinate 36,729,292 of NC_088364.1, read as the reverse complement.
ATTGCCTTGCAGTGAGTAAAAAAGAGTTAAACAGACTAATAATGAGGGCCCAGAAATCAACAAATGACATTGGAGATTTCAATGAGCTAGTAGAAAAATCTATCTTTAGAAAATTCTGTACAATTCTTGAAGATGGCGAACATCCCTTAAATAACTCTATCTTGAGATTGGATAAGAGTGGTTGCCTGATCTCGGCACAAACAAAAAGTGAAAGACATGGAAATCATTTTTACCTTATGGCAATCGAATTTATAACAAATCCTAATTGGAATTCTAAATTGTTGACTATATATTTGTTTCTCACTCGCTTTTGTTGTGCAATAGTAAACACTCTTATCTTAAAGTAAAATAAAAATTTTTAATGAAATAATATTGATAATTTAATTTCAACATAATGAACATACATAATAGCCATATATTCGTTTCACAATTTATATATATATATTTAGCACAGAACTAGACTTATTTACACTACTAATTTATAAAATTTATATAATTTAATTTAATTTATAAGATAATTTATCATAAAACAGGATTTTAAAGTAGAAATAATTTTAAAGAATAGACCTTATTTTTAAGCTTATATAAATTTTATCTTTTATACAAAAACCATATAAATCGCAATTTATTCAATTAAAATGTTTTTATTACTGATCTTAAATTATTTACACAAATTTATAATACTCAATATATACAAATCACTTTACACATACCCTATTTTGGATTGTAGAAGGATTGTTGCCTGTCTCACACTATCATAATAAATATTTTTGTCCTGATTTTATTTGGATATCCTGTTATGTTGTTAGAAAAGCTTTTCATTTATATCACAGTTACTTTGACTGACTTTTGTTACTTTTGAAGAGTTTTAACTCTTTTCTTTTTAATTTGCCTGTCTCACACTATCAGAATAATTATTTTTGTCATAATTTTATTTGGACATCGTGTTTTAATGTTTGAAAATATTTTCATTTATATCACTTTGATTGGTTTTTGTTACTTTAGAAGAGTTTTAAACTATGTTCTTTTTAATTTCTATCTGGACGTCCAAGTGATCCATGATTTTGTCTTTCTCGTCAAATAAAGCGGGTTCACCTATATTGATATTTACTAAAATCCTAATTTTGATTTGCCTTAATTTAATGTAGGCTTAGACATCTATCAATAATTAAATATTTTTTTTAACCCAACAAAATCAATACTGCCAAGGGAAACTATTCAGACTGAGTCCGAATAGCCACGGAAGACTATTCAGACTCGAGTCCGAATAGTTGTTTATAACAAGAGATGAAGTGAGTAGAAAAGTGCCAGAAGGCAATAGAGAATAAAACATTTCCGCGGCAGTGATGGGGGTTTGAACCCGCGACCTTATTGGTACAACTCCGCCTGGCCGGTGGTGAGAGCGTGACTCTACCGCCGTATGAGCTATCCACGATCCCAAAAAAAATTCGTAGTGGTTTAATAATTGGCTAGCACTATTCAGTATCTGATACTGAATAGTGGTTTTGCACTATTCAGTATCTGATACTGAATAGTGGTTTTGTACTATTCAGTATCTGACACTGAATAGTGGTTTTGCACTATAATACGGTGTTTTTTTTTTCCGAAACCTGACAAATTTATGGGAAGAGGGCAGCTGTGGGAGTGAATATGGGACTCAGAGAAGTGTACACCAGTGGGGAGTGAACCTGGGACTGGGTTTCGGCGGGTTTCCAAATAAAAAGCAATTACTTTTTTACGAAACACGACGACACCTGGCAATATCCGACAAAGTTATGAGAGGTAGGCAGCAGCGTGTGTGTGTGTGTGTGTGTGTGTGTGTGTGTGTGTGTAGGGGGGGGGGGGGGGAGAGGATGAACCTGAGATTCAGGGAAGTGTACACCAGTGGGGAGTGAACCTGGGACTCTGGGTTTTGTAAAAAAAAATAACAATATGGGGGGGGGGAATTACATTTTTACGAAACCCGACAATATGCGGCAAAGTTGTGGAAAGTAGGCAAAGCGTGGGGAGTGAACCTGGGACTCAATGAAGTGTACACCAGTGGGGAGTGAACCTGAGACTATGGTTTTCGGCGGGCTTCAGCTAGTTTCATATAACAGCAATTAATTTTTTACGAAACCCGACGAAACCTGGCAATATCCGAGAAAGTTATGGGTAGTAGGCAACAGTGTTGGGGAGTGAACCCGAGATTCGGGGAAGTGTACACTAGTGGGGAGTGAACCTGGGACTGGGTTTCGGCGGGTTTTGAAAAAAAAAGCAATTACTTTTTGTTTACAAAATGCACCAAATCCCAACAAAATGGGGCAAAGTTATGGAAAGTAGGCAAATAATGGGGAGTGAACCTGAGACTAAGGGAAGTGTACACCAGTAGGGAGTGAACCTGAGACTATGGTTTTCGGCGAGTTTCAGCGAGTTTCACATAAAAGCATTCACTTTTTTACGAAACCCGGCAATATCCGACAAAGTTATGGGAAGTAGGCAACAGTGGGGAGTGAACCTGAGACTCAGGGAAGTGTACACCAGTGGGGAGTAAACCTGAGACTTTGGTTTTCGGCGGGTTTCAAGGAGTTTCACATAAAAGCAATTACTTTTTTTACGAAACCAGGCAATATCCGACACAGTTGTGGGAAGTAGGCAACAGTGGGGAGTGAACCTGAGACTCAGGGAAGTGTACACCAGTGGGGAGTGAACTTGAGACTATGGTTTTCGGCGGGTTTCAGCGAGTTTCACATAAAAGCAATTACTTTTTTATGAAACCCGGCAATATCCGACAAAGTTGTGGGAAGTAGGCAACAGTGGGGAGTGAACCTGAGACTTAGGGAAGTGTACACCAGTGGGGAGTGAACCTGAGACTATGGTTTTTGGTTGTTTTCAGCGAGTTTCATATAAAAGCAATTACTTTTTTACGAAATCCAACGAAACCTGGCAATATCCGACAAAGTTATTGAAGTAGACAACAGTGGGGGGTGATCTTGCGATTCAGGGAAGTACACTTGTGGGGACTGAACCTGGGACTCTGGATTTTGTAAAAAAGCAATACCAACGGGGAGGGGGAATTACTTTTTACGAAACACGCCACAACCCGACAAAGTTATGGGAAGTAGGCAGCAGTGGGGATTGAATCTGAGATTTGGACACCGATGAGGATTGAACCTGGGACTGCGAGAGGCTGATACCAGTGGACAGTGAGCTCAGAATGTACTTTTATTTCGAAACCTACTGAAATTGTCAAAAGTTATGGGAAGGGGGCACTATTGGGCAATGAACCGGGATTCAGGGAAGTGCACACCGGTTGGGAGTGAACCTGGGACTGTGAGAAGAGGATATCAGTGGAAATGAACCTGGGACTATGGAAGATAGATACTAGTGGGAAATGAAGCCGGACTATGGGAGTTGGATACCAGACGAGAATGAAGCAATTACTTTTTTACAAAACCCACCGAAAAACCATAGACTTAGGTTTACTCCCCAATAGTCTACACTTCCCTGAGTCTCGGGTTCACTCCCCCACTGTTGCCTACTTTCTTTCCATAACTTTGTGGGATATTGTCGGGTTTCATAAAAAAGTAATTGCTTTTTTTTTTACGAAACCCAGTCCCAGGTTCACTCCCCAATGGTGTACACTTCCCTGAGTCCCAGGTTCACTCCCCACTGCTACCTACTTCCCATAACTTTGTCGGGGTTCGGCGTGTTTTGGCAGGTTTCGTAAAAAAAGAAACACCCCTAAAAATACCACCTGTATTCAGAAAATAGATGTCAATTGTAGTCTAATATTCAGTATATCTATTTAAATCATTATTATTATATTATTATTATTATTATTATTATTATTATTATTATTATTATTATTAATATTTTATTATTATTATTATTTTTATTATTATTATTATTATTATTATTATTTTTTATTATTATATTATATTATTATTATTATTATTATTATTATTATTATCATTATCTATTATTATTATTATTATTATTATTATTATTATTATTATTATTATTATTATTATTATTATAATCACGTAAATTTTAATATAATACGGCAATTAATTCACGGAAGTACATCGCTCAATTAATAATGGCAGAAAGTCTGGCCACATATTTATAATGAATCGGGTTTGTCTTAGATGACCAAACAAACAAACAAACAAACAAACAACAACAACAACACAACAACAACAACAACAACAAATGAGACAAACAAAAAAAAGCAAGACTTAAAAAAACAATAAACAATAGAAGAGCACATCAATGAAAAACAACGAGATTATAACACATAAAAGATATTCGTAATAAATCGATAACTGATTAAATTACTCGAACTACTTGATTAAAAAAAAATAATAATCATAATAATGATGATGATGACGATTACAACAACAACAATAATAATAATAATAATAATAATAATAATAATAATAGTAAGTAAGTATAAATAATAATAATAATAATAATAATAATAATAATAATAATAATAATAATAATAATAATAATAATAATAATAATAATAACAAAATAACAATAGTATAATATCAACATTAAAGCATATTACAGGCAAATAAAATTATTAAAACAAAAGTTTTAAAAATATCAATAGACAGAAGGAATTTTTAAAATATTGGGGAAAAAAAAAAAAGTTATCCCTGCCGGGATTTGAACTCTCGAACCTTAAGCTCAGAGTCAAACAGCTTATATCCACCAAGCCATGGTGTCACTAAACATTAAGTGACATTTAATCATGTCTATGTAGATATTTTAAAATGTATTTGAATGCCACTCTTACTTTGATATTTTGAACTATGTTAATTGCACCATAGCAGAAATTAAAAAATTACGATCAAAATATTTTTACAACTTTGAATCGGGCTGTCAGTTGCTGCACGTGTTCAATCTGGAAGTAGGTCAGCAGTTCAACCGAGATTGTCGCACTTTTCACTCTCTCTATAAAAAAGAGTTCCTTGTGGATACTGAATAGTGGCAAAGCACTATAGAAGAGTAAAGGAAGGTGCCCCAAACGTAAACAAAGGTCGAGAAGCACGTGGCAAACCACATGTTCCTGTCTTGACAGCTCACGTTCCAATGTAAATAATAGAAAAAAATAACCTTTAAAATTTGGCTGTTAGGTGGCAAAAGAAACGCATATTCATAAATACTCGATCATGCATCAAATAATGTCTAGATATGGATATTTTATGGAACAAAAGGTAAAATTTTCTAAAATTTATCAAAAGTTACAGTCTATCTATTTTTAGACCAGAGCAAATTATTGCGCTGGTGTGAACAAAACGAGAATTATTCGGAGCCTGATTTTCATAATAATTTAGCCTTATATTATTATTTCTGCAACTGTTAGATTTTATGTAAACATATTTTCAATACTGAAAGTGTATTGCCTACAACTCAAACTACAAAATTGGGAGACCTATATTGTGCGTAAATTGTTCCGGTCCCTAACGGAAATCACTAGCAACTTGTTATTGTTTACGTTAGGGGCACCTAACTTTACTGCTCTATTCAGTATCAGATACTGAATAACCACTTCCTTAATAATTATTGGCCCCATGACTAAAAACTCCTCTAATGATAAATGATGTTTAAATAGTTGCATTCTAATCTTATAAAATTGGTTGGCATTTATCTTTTACCAAGAACGGGAGATCAGGAAAAGGGTTTATCAATGTTTTCCCTTTGCCTTATCCGTTTGTACAACCGAAAGTAGATGGCTTGGCTCATTGGCTTGGTGATATCCGGAGATTCCCGATACCTACTTACTTGTCACAGTGAAAAAATTGCTTTTCTTCCCAAAAAGATAGATAGATTTTCAGATTGTTATTGTTTCGCACTCAAACCCTTCCTCTTTTATGAAAATAACTTGACAGATAATAGGACCGTCCTAGAATAATGTCCACAATAGTTTGGCTGATTAAGCAGGAACTAGTTTACAATTTCTAAAAATAATCCTTATTCATCAGACACAACTTTCACTATCATCATCATCCTCATCATCATCATTATCATCATACATCATCATCATCATCATCATCATCATCATCATCATCATTAATAATAATAATAATAATAATAATAATAATAATAATAATAATAATAATAATAATAATAATAATAATAATAATAATAATAATAATAATAATAATAATAATGAAGATGATGATGATGATGATGATGATGATGATGATGATGATGATGATGATGATGATGATGATGATGCGGATGATGATGATGATGATTGCTGCCATTATCGGGTCCCATTCTCTAGGCGTTGTTGCCAGCGTTCCCGACACTCTTTGCATGGACTTGCAAAATTTCACATCTACCTTCTCAACGCTCTTACCTCTAACCCACACTGTAGCGCAATACTCCGTGGTGGAATAGCATAGTGCCGTGGTGGAAGTCCTCGGGAGCTCTTGATTAGCACCCATTAACATCTCAATATGATAATGTTAGCACCCCAAGCTGATCCTGTCAGCTTCTTCAGAAGACTGCTGCGTTTCTCTATATTCCGGGCAACTCCTTTGAAATGCACCCGATAAGTAATGCTGCGGTCTAGTGTCATAGGTGGAATGCAGTGGCCACGACTTTCGAAGTATTCATCTTCAGGTACCACTTGTCGAAGTAGGCTTTGATTGTGGTGATGTCCACTTTGAGTAACGAGTACTCTGGTCCTCGTATCCCAGCCTCAGAGAGGAAGTGTTCGGCATGTCGCTAATGTAGACATTAAACAACATTAGCGCCAGAACAGATCTCTGAGAACCACATTCTTCAGTTCCCTAACTTTACTCGTAGTATCTCCCACCGCAACGTGGAATTGTCTTTCCCCTAAGATTGAAGAGAACAGCTTCAAGGTCTCTTTGCACGTTATGATCTCTGCAAGTTTAAGTATTGATTCTTCGCTCCAGACTGTATCGTACTCCGCCGACAGGTCTATAAATACAGCACTAGTTTGTTGTTTCCTCTCGACCCTGCCTCGATATGCTCTGTGAGGGCTATGACCTGTTCCGTCGTCCACCTCTCTTCCCTGAAGGCCGTCTGCTCGGTTGGCAGGGCAGCGTCCAGACTCTCCAAAAGTTTGTACAAGCAACTCAGAAGTGATATGGGTCTGTAACTGTCGGCCTCCTTCGCCGGTTTTCCTGGATTCAGGATGGCAACTATCTTAGCGTGATTCCATACTTGTGGAAGATTTCCTTTTGCAAGGACGTCGACATTGCCTATGCCAGCCAGGCCCGTGCCTTGGGGCCCATATGCATCACCATATCGGGATATAGGCTATGCCATCTATGGCTGCTGCCTTGCCTTGCAGACACCGTGCTCGAAAGACTGATTCAGGACCGGTTTGCTACGGTTCTTTATGTTCCTGGCAATTGTGTCTGCCTCACATTCTGATGCAGCCTTCGCGAATTTCCGGTCCGGATCAAATTTCTTTATCAGTCGCCTAGCGTGGCGGCTAGATTGTGTAAAGTCGAGCCTTTCACGGCCAGAGTGGTCTATCGGCTACGTCCTGGGACTGGGTCTGCCGGTACAGCTTTTCCGACTCTTTCGTCCAGCAGAGTTTTTAAATGACTGTTTGCCCCGTGGAATGGAGCGGTGAGCGCACTTCGCCAGCAGTCTGTTAAATCTGGTAATGTTCTGGGACTTGGGAAGAATAGCAGGGCAGACCTGCTCGATACAGGAACCGAATTCCTCCCAGTTAGCCTTCCTGAAGTTCCACTTGCAAAGTGGGAGAGACTGCACCCTAGAAATTGTCACCGACGCTGTGACAAGAACTGGTCTGTGCTGGCTATGCGGGAAGTCGCCGAGGACTGTCCGCTTCATCTGCAGCGGTTCTCCGTTCTCTCCCTTCGTGACGAGGGTGAGATCTTATGGCGGGTGCCCCTGAAGGTACCCTTGACTGTAGGATCGTACACTAGGTGTAGATCGTTACAGTCCATCCATGAGTAGAATAGTCCACCTGCCTCATTGCAGTCTCGGTAGCCCCATTCGTGGTGGTGACTATTAAAGTCTCCCAGACAGATGGAAGGATGGTGCAGTCGCTCTGGGTGGTTTGAAAATGTTGTGAAAATACAGGCCACATACCTAAACGGAAATTCTATTCACCCCGTTGCGTTCTCAATGACCCTTACCTTCGAATGCTCTTTAGCGTAAACGCTAACCCCTCCTTTGAGCCTCGAAGTGTCCTCTCGCTGGACCACCGTATAACCTGGGATCCGGAATCGAGAAGATTGCTTGCCTGAATAAAGATGGGTCTCCTGTAATAAGAGGATATCAACGCTATGGGCGGCCAATAGCTTTGACAAAAGCTCATTTTTTGATACTCTGGATCTCGATATTGAGGGACAATATGTGCGTCAGGTATCGTATCCCTGATATCGTATTTTCCAATTGAAGATGCAATGGGACGCTCGCTTATTTCTCGATCGTGCTGACGACCCTGGCGACACGAACGCGGTAGTATTTGGTCAGGCTGCCGGCCGCTCGCCATTGATGAATCTGAATATTGGGCATGAAATCATTAGAAAATAGAGTAGTGTGGAGCCCGGGATGGCCGAGGCTATTCGGCACCGGGTTGGATTTCCATTTGTCACATATCAGGGCGGGTCGTTCAAGGCGCCCGCTATAGGCCCGACATCCGGGATGGTCTCGTGACGGTAAATACTCCTTTACCCCTGATATTCCTCAGGCTCCCCCACCAACGGCTAGGTAGGAGATCCACGAGGGAGAACAATAGGCACGTGTACGGCGCCAAACCAATACTGAGCACTAACGCTATACAAACACACAAGTTCGCCATGTTTTAAAGATGTGTGTGTGTGTGTGTGTGTGTGTGTGTGTGTGTGTGTGTGTGTGGGTGTGTTAACACACCAAAGATGACCGATGAACAACCGAAATTAAAAACAGGATAGCAATGGCAACCCAATCCAATACATCCAGTCCAAAATAGTTGCAGCTTCATATGATGAAGATTGGCGCGACGACGTGTGGTTGGGTGGCATTGATATGCTATCTATTTATTGGTTTTAAACTGGTCGCGTTTTTTAAAAATCGAGTATTTTCGAGTTATTGGTTGCTCTGACATTTTCAGGGTTCTGGTACTAAGGAAGAATGGCTGTTTGTGCGCATTGATTATGGAATATGGCAGTGCATTATCCTCTTTTTGTTGGTTATTCGGATGAATTGACATTGTTATGGGATGGAACTCCATTTTCCGCTCGCTTTCCCATTCTTGTAGGTTTGCAAGGTTCTGTTGTAGATTGACTCCGTCTTTCTCTGATATTATTTGTCGATATAATATAATATCTGCAAACAACCGCAAGTCTGGATAAGATATGGAAAAGCAAGAGCATGACACTCGGTTCCAAACTAAAATTACACTAAGCACATGTTATTTCAATCATCTAATACGGTTGTGAAAGTTGGACATTAACCTCAGACATCCTAAAAAGGATATAATAATTCGAAAACAAATGCTATAGCTGCATTTTGGGCATCATCTGGACGTCGAATGAAGAGGTTTACAGAATTTATCTATATAATAGCACCACTGGAATCCCCCTGTCTATAGTTGGTCCCATGAGACACTGGCAAAAAAAAAAAGAAAAACAAGAAAAAAAACCCCAAAAAACAAACCCCATTATGCCAAGGGCACCGGAGGGAGACAGAAAGAGAGGACGGCAAAGTACTGGATGGATAATGTATAAGGATGGACAAGGGTGGACAGCCCAACACTAATGAGGAAAGCTGAGAGCAGACCTGGATGGAGGTCCCTTACTGCAAAGTCTTCTCTCGTGACTCCTCTACGACCACCTCGGTCAGGAGAATGAGGTAAGGTGAGTAGGTATACTCTCTCTCTCTCTCTCTCTCTCTCTCTCTCTCTCTCTCTCTCTCTCTCTCTCTCTCTCACACACACACACAGGCACAGCATGGATAAACACTGTTAGTGTAACAACTAATCTTCCCATAATCAAAACAGAAACAGTTTCACCAGGAAACTTCTGATTTGAATGTGGGAATAATAGCCTTTCAGTACTGACATTTACACGGTCAAACCATGACTTTGGATTGCTGTGATTATTTTTGTTGGATTTTTAAAGTAATGAGAACCTTTATCTTTAGAAAGGCAGATGATTGAGACGATAGGAGCACCCAGGGGGCCTTCGTCATAGGCGAGACACGTGTGCAACACTGCATCTTAGAAAACATTTGGTTGAAATACCGATCAAGCTGAACAGAAACATGTCAAAAAGTCCCAAATCTGAGACTTCCAACGGGTATTTTGTTGAAGTGCGTATGGAAGAAGAAACCTCTGGAATGGATCAATCATTGTTCACACGTTTTGGATTTTATCCGCGCTTTCCAATAAATCTATTGGAAAGTTTCATATTAATTATCGTGGAGTGCACAAAGTTCAATGATTTACGTTTAAAAACATTGAGTGTAAAAATATTTGTGCTGGTTGAATGATCCAATACAGCAGTTTTCTATGATGACCATAGACCTTGCAGCAATCGGCCCCTAGTACTATAGTCTTCTTAAATTACTACAGTTAGAGTTTCGAATAAGTTCCCAATACTGCTGTGGGACCTTTGAAGCACACGTAGGGAACAAGTTTGAAATTTTAAGTTTAAGAATATTTTTATTATACTCCTCTTACGACCTCACCATGTTATTTATCATGCAGATTTATTTTTATTTACACCAACAGGTGAAAACGTAACCAACGTCAAAATATTTAACCTCAACAAATATGTGATGGCTGGGTCTCATAGCTTACGGCCCAATGTTTCGCCGAGACATTCGAGAGAGAGAGAGAGAGAGAGAGAGAGAGAGAGAGAGAGAGAGAGAGAGAGAGAGAGAGAGAGAGAGAGAGAGAGAGAGAGAGAGAGAGAGAGAGATCATGTCGGGTCAGAATCTTTGTAGTAATACTGGATGTATGCACATGATGAATATTAACTCATTTATTTATTTATTCTTTTGTTTTGCTTTTAAGACATAGTAAAATTGGGTCTTCCCGAAAACTAAAGAACTATAAAATATTTATTTCTGGTCTTTGAATTCAGTTACGAAAGTTTGGTCTGGCTATGGAATATTTACAGAGTTCACACAAATTCCATTGCCAACGACTGTCAATGTTCATCTATTATCATAATCTGAAATAATACATTTTGCGTGTAAAAGATTACAATGTGAGGTGCTGTGCGATGAGAGGAGAGTTCCCTCCTGATCATTTCAGCGCCAGTAAAAAGGAAGACAATGGGATAGTAAAAAAAAAAAAAAGGTGTAGATTTACAATTAAAAGCACATAGGAAAGTAAGATAAAGGGACTGACTCAAATGGGAAATAGAAGTGACTCCAAGAACAAACTATTAGTGTACTTTGATATCACCTACACGCCTCATCCAAGCACAAGAACAGAATAGGATATATATATATATATTATTTATATATATATATATATATATATATATATATATTATATATATATATATATATATATATATATATATATATATAATATATATATATATATAATATAATATATATATAAACAGGAGATGAGTTTCAAGGGAAAATAGTATCATCTCCCAAAACCAATACCATAGCTACATTTGTCTATTTCACTCTCATCCAATGACTTTGACCTGGGCCAAGACAAAACCAAGTAATCCCAAAGTGACAGAAAGGGAATATAGGGGAAGAGAAGACACAGCAACACTGTCCTCTCTGCCCACCATGAGAGGTCAAAAGATCACACCAAGATAATTGTTAGTTCTTCAATAGTTAAAACATTTGATCCAAATACAAAACAAAGGATTATCAGGAAAAGCCAAGGCAATTACTAGTGTGATTGTGAATTATGTATTCAATAAAAGGCGTTTATTGCAAATGAAACAAGTAAAGGGCTCTTATAACAATGAAAAAATGTAAATGCAAAATATTTATTATTTTTGTAACACAGCTTTGCTTGAAATCTAACTGTTCCATGCAAACTATTAACTTGGAACACCTAAATTTTCAAACTTGATGAGGTGCATTAACTAAATAGATTTTTTAAAAAACAACAAAAACAAACAAAGGTATATTATTGAATTATCTTTGTTCTGGAATCATATTGTTCTAATCAAAATAATCAAAGTAGGACAAACAGTGACTCAAAATCAATGTTAATGCATATTTTATCGCCAGAGAGAGAGAGAGAGAGAGAGAGAGAGAGAGAGAGAGAGAGAGAGAGAGAGAGAGAGAGAGAGAGAGAGAGAGAGAGAGAGAGAGAGAGAGAGAGAAATGGTTTACAAATACAAACATCTTTGGCGATGTGAATTAATTTATGTCATTTAGAAAATATTTTTATCCTCCTTGTTCTCATCATCATCATCATCACCATCATCATCATCATCATCATCATCATCATCATCATCATCATCATCATCATCATCATCATCATCATCATCATTGTTGATGATCTTTTGAATAAGTCATAATCATTATCGTATATTGTAAAACTGCAATTTCTAGTTTATATAAAAACGCCTCTTTTTTAAAAATGAGAAGAGAACCCCCCCCCCCCCCCACCTCACACCCACACGCATGTCAATTGTACAATTGCATTATATGTCAAAGAAAACTAAACTTGTAGCAGGAGTGCAACACCACCAAGTATCCATTTTGAGGGCTCCCATTTAGTCTTCAGTCGGAAAGTCCATACAAATGTGGGTCCTCTCAATTTGGTCTTGTAAACGGGACATTCATACACAAGACGTTGATCCATGCGATCCACGGGGATAGCCTAGAATGCAATATAATAAATCTGACTGTTAAAGAATTGTTATATAAAAGACATTGTTTTCATACTTATATTAGAATTTGAAAAAGGAAAAATGAATGGATAAAAATCTTTAAAATTGATACTTGGTACTGTGAAAAACAAAGCATATAAAGCAGATATTATATTAAAGAACAAGAGAAAAAACTATAGTATGCCCTCTCTCATTTCCCCTTTAAAAAAATTAAGAAACTAATATTAAAGAAAAAAAACAAAAAGCAAAAAACCCATTTCACTACCACTAAAACAAAAGCCATCAACAAATAATAAAAATACAAGAAAAACACACATACAAAAGAAAATAGAAAAACAAAAAACAAAAAACAAACGAAACCAAACAACACCATTGGAAAACACAGATTAGCTCAGGCAGCAGTTGGTAGGCTCAACTGTTTGAAGCATTTTGTATATATTTACTTTTCTTACCCTTCAACCAATATCTTTTTCCTATATCATGTTGTTAAAAGGTTCAATCTCATAGCATTAAAAATGGGCAATAAACTGTTGAATTTGTGCATTTTTAGTGCATGTATGTGTGTGTGTGTGTGTGTGTGTGTGTGTGTGTGTGTGTGGCGGTGGGGGGGGGGGGGGGGGGGGGGAGAAAAAAGCATAAAAATTAATCTCATGCAAAGGTTAAAGACACAATGACTTTGTTTTATAAAAAGACCACTTAAAAGTATTATGATGCTCTACATAAAAGTCTTTTGTCAACAAATATTTTGCATCATTCCACATATTCGTCATGAGCATTGACTTTCCTCGTCCCTTATCTATTTCCTTAGCAGGCATACGGAAAGTAATGTACATTTCATGCAGTGCGATAGTTGCATTTTGGGCACCCTTTCTGTACTATAACCAGCTATGCTTTCATGCCTGAATCGAATTACATTGATTGTGTTTTGTGATGCAGTGAGGATCCAAAGCAGAAACGCTTACACTTGTGAAGAATAAAGTCATTAAATCGGGTAACCTTTGTGGTATGATGGTAGTATGTCTGCTGACTGGCAAACAGGAGGTCTGCGGTTCAATTGCCAGTCGAGGCCGGCTGATTTTTTGGGGATGGTTTATTCTTGTATTTTTCTCTCTACTTTGTCTGGCACTGTTTCATACACACTTTTCCAGACCAAAATGCTTTCATTGTTGTGAAAATGTGCTCACTTTATAGGGAGGTCGAAAAGTAAAGTTAATGCCTATGGGATGTGTTTAAGATTATGTAAACAAAGCATTTCTAAGATAATATCTACTGTTAATTATTCTGAGCATTGTTTTGCTCTTACCTCAGTTTTGAAAAATTTCCTGCCTATTGACATTGATGAATATTTACGAGTACCAGGATAAAAAGAAGGTGTAGCAAGTGAGTTGTATTGTATGAAACCAAAAGTTGATTCCAACGGAAAGAATAAAAATGCATTGTGAACACATTGAGCATGCCAATACTTTGAAAGTGCACTATCTGAATGTGTTATATTTTACCTTGAGGTATATGACTGGCATTTTCGGAGCAAGCTCTTTCAGAAATGACTCAGCCATGAATCCTGTTTGTAAATCCCACCTGGCTCCCTCCATGTACAGACCATGAATGTATGCGCCTTCCCTCGGGGCTGATGTCATTTCCTCCTTACTCTTTTTGGTAACATCACACTGCAGGCACATTCGATCCAATGGCCATTCATTCTGATTTTCAGATTGATACGAAATAAAATTTAAAAATTCTTTAATGTAAAGGATAATGAAGCACTTTGAAATAATTGAGCATGACAAAATCCTAGAAATGAATTATAATAATGTGGATTGTTTTCATTTTTATGAATTTCTTATTCTTCTAAACTGTGATAGTGATGCCAATAATTTAATATCACTGGAATAAAATGCAGGCAGACAAAATGCAGATTTCTTATAATTTGTTTCATGGATGTTGAATTCCTCATCATGGTTGTCATAAATAAATTCGCATCAAATTATCACCTAATTCGATTTACATGACATTTAATATGACCGATGAAATAAGAAGATAATTGCTATTACTGAAAGGAGTTTCCAGTATTGCAGATATAAAGTTTTGGTATTTACTTAACAGTGAAATTAACTTTAAAAGTCATATGAGTGGATACCTTCCTAGCCATTTGCTGCATGATGGCAGTGAGGAAACTTTGAGGGTTGAAAAATCCGCCAAGCCATGCACAAGATGGCATTGCAAAATCAGCCACCCAAGCATCCAGTTCTCGTGCTCTGTGAAGCATATCGCTATACCTGGAATTATGTTTAATTAATATATATATGATAAATAGATAATTTAAGAGCAAATGGTATATGAATATAATATTATAGAGGTAATTCAGGTTAAATCAAAGTATATGAATCTCTATGAATTAAAGAGGAAGATCCTGTTATAACCATAGCAAACATTTACCTTCCTGTGAGATGTATGTAACATGTTATGACATTATTATTGCATCATTGAAATGAGCGAGGAAAAGAGAAACGAATAATGAAGTTGAACACCAACTCTTTAATGTTCAATGCAATTCATAATTGTTACTGTATGTAGTGTGTGAAGCTATTAAAGATCATTCAGTATGTTAAGAAAGAGTAACATTAAAAAAAACATTGTCCTAATTTGTAAAATTACCCGTTCAATTCCTTTTGTGTACACAATCCAATATCTAATACCGGTTTTATAGAGCAAACCAAGGGTTAATACATTTATCTAAAAATTCGAATATAAAATCTATTTAAAAATAGTGCGCCCCCCCCCCCCCATCTCTCTTTGCTCCCCCAAAAAATAATATATAAATAAAACATGACAAAAATCAAAGCACAAAAAAGAACCCCAACCCCCCCCCCCCCCAAAAAAAAAAACAAAAAAAAAAACAAACAAACAAACAAACAAACAAACAAACACGAAATGATTAACTAAACTCTATTTAATAAGTTCTAATGTTATTCTCACCATTGCGCCAACATGAATAACGAAGGGTATGCCTTTTTCTCCCACCTCTCTGGAACTGTGTTCATAAAAAGGGCATTGCTGAGATCCTCCATGGCACTTGTGATTGTCAATTCTCCCTGAAAAGAAAGTTTGATAACTTACCACAAGAAAGCTAAATTTTTGTCTTCATCTCTGGAACTTTTTACATAAAAGGAAAACTTGTATCATCTGTTGCATTTGAAAAAAGAAAATTTAGGGTAAGTGATTATTCAAAGAATATTTTTTATTGATTTCAGCCCAGATCCTTGCTATTTAACATAGCATGAGATCAAAGATATGATACAAATTCTGTCTCCATGTCTTTCTTCTTTTTTTTTATGAACATTTTCTGGGTAATAATCTTTTGAAACGAAATAGGACAATGGAATAAAAATGAGAAAATATAAAAAGAACATGACAGGCGCATAACTTCAAAATTTGCTATGAAAGTAATTTTATGTGTAATTTTTATTTCAATCTGATTTTCCATTGCGCTTTTAAAAAATGTTAATTAAAAACATATACCTTATATTTACATAGAAAAAATGGAATATCTGAACTAAAAATCATAAATATTGCAACTTAGCAAAAGAAATAAAGCATCACTATTTGAAATTTTAAAACTTTTTGACAAAAATGAAAAATCAAGAAATTTTTATCGCTGAGCAACAGTTCATTTCTTTGTAAATACAGACATATACAAGTATAAAATATTTTCCAATAACAGTTGCTATTATTAATTGGAAAGAGCTCACTGATTTCCTACTCTTTACCAAAATGTTTCTGCATTCCGTAGTGGGTATGTCTACCATTAGCCGTTATGACAAACTGTATCATATTCCTCATGGAGTGGATATAATATCATATCCTCCTTAGAGGAATGTTGTTCCATCCCTCCATCAACATTTTTATAAAGGGCGACAATGTTATTGGCATTACTGTCTCGAACGCAAAGATCAGCACAGCCCGACAAGTGCTTGATTGGGGAAAGGTCACGAGAATTGGCTGGCCAAGGGAGAACATACACATTCTGTTCTTCTAGAGAAATGCATGATCTTTGCCACATGGGGCCTGGTGTTGTCTTGTTGAGAGACATTAATTTCATCATGTTGCTCCATTATAGGAATGACGTGAGTTTGTAAGATCTCATTGAGGTAACTTTCAGCATTGACATTTCCTCTCAAAACAGATCTTAATGTAGGCACTGATGCCACCCCTGACTTTTAACTCCATCTTAGCACCACCTTTTGATCATCTGTAACGTTTAATGATGAGTCAATTAGATTAAAATAGCATAAGCTCTCCCTTTGACAGCTCAAGTTTCCTGACCTTTCACCAATCAAGCATCTGTGGACTGGGTTTGTCACTATCTTAGAGACAGAAAAGTCAATAAAATTGATGCTCTTTCTGGGATATTGTTGATGAATGGATAATCAGCAACAGGATACAGTAGGTCATAGATGCCAGATACCCAATACTGAATGCAGAAACATTTTTGTGAAGGGTACGAAACTGGGGAGCTTTTTTCAATTAAAAATTAGTAATTGTTATCAATGGAAAATATTGTATAAAAAAAATCTGTCTGTACTTACAAAGAAATGAACTATTTTTCATCGAAAAGATTACTTACTTTCCATTTTTGTCAAAAAGCTACACCTGTTTAAAAAGTGGTGCATTATTTATTTTGCTAAGTATATTTGTAATAGGATTGTGAGGGATCATACCGCCGTCTTATCATAAAATGGGGTCTTCAGCAATGGTCGGGAATGTGTTTGAAATTCTAAGGGTTTGTCTTAAGTTTCAATTTCAAAAAATGTTTTTCTGATACTGATAGTGTTATATTTCTCATTACTACATGATTCAAGTAGTATTGTGTGCTGTGAAATGGGGATTCCCATAATATAAATAGCTAATCTCTCCTCCCCTTCTCTCTCTCTCTTTATTCATTAGACATATGGTCTCTCATTTTTCTACTGACCTTGAGTCCAAGATGCAGTTCTTTAAGAGATCTCCTAATTTCGTTGGTAAGGATGTTCATCCGTTCACACTCCTGGAATGCAACAACTACGTATGGAGTTCTCTCATCGGGTGGTACTTTGGACATAATCTCTTCCATATTGAATGGGTCAGGAAGGCGTTCAGTCAGATCATCTAGAATGTCTTTTACCTGGAAATGAAAAGGTAATTTAAGTAAAAGAGAGCAATGCATGTCCAAAAATGTACAATCATGAATTTAAATATGAAGGCTTATTTTTTTTTTTTACAATAGTCAATGAATCTTTTGTATGAATAATATAATTACTATTTGCTGAAGCACGCATGAAGTCATGAAGTTGAAATGGAGTACTTTAATGAAATCCATTTATGAACCTACAGAACAGATACAGAGTGATGTGCTTATGTTACAGAAATTATGATTAGTGTTTCCGAGTTAATGTGGGTAAACTTTTATTTGTATTTCTGTATTGAAAGCGAGGATATCTTCTTCTTCATCCATTAAGGCCAAAACTTCAGGCTGAAGATTGTATGGCTGTCTTTTCAGTAACTAGAGTTTTAGAGTGAAGCAGGGAGCGATTTTTTGAAGTCAACAGTCGAAAGGGCTTGTTTACAGGTGATTGATAGGGAGTTCCAATGTCGGATGGTAGAGGGGAAGAAAGAGTAAAGATGATGGTTTGTTCTTGAGAAGGTATTTCAAAATTAAATGCTGAGTTTCTTGTCTTGTTGTTGTTCCATTTCAAATGACTAGTTGGAATTTCGAGTTTTCAGTTTTGTGCTTTGTGGAATACGAGGAGTTTATTAATGGAATGTCTTTCATGGGGCGGTTTCCATTGGAGATCGTTTATGAGCTGAGTTATGCTCAAATCCCGCTCATAGTTTCCACTGACAAATCTGGCCGCCCGACGTTGGACTTTCTAGCTCATTGATTTCTTGTATTGTGTGTGGGTTCCACACTGAGCTGCTATATTTCAGAATGGGCCCGACATATGCTTCATAGCGTTTCTTTTTCAAGTTTGTGGCGGGTTTGTTTGTTGAAGAAGGCCACTGTTCTATCTGTCTTAGTAGCTGTGTTGACAATATGCTTCTTCTACTTCATACTACAGTCCAGGGTCATGCCGAGGTACTTTGCATACTCCACATATTTTAGGGCTTCATTATAGATTTCATAGTGGGAGTCGATTATGTTTTTCTTTTTGTTTGTCACCCTGAGAACATTGAACATGACACTTTTTGGGGTGGAATTCCATTTTCCATCTCGCCTCCCAGCACTGCAATTTATTAAGATCTTGCAGTAGTATGACATTCTCATCCCCGTTTTAAAAAAATTCTCTGTATAAGCGGCTGTCATCTGCGAACAACTTCAACGTGGACCCTGGATGCAGTCCTTCTCACATGTAAGCGATGCAAATGAGAAAGAGGAGTGGCCCGAGAACATTGCCTTGCGGTACCCCTGACTCAACTTTTGTCATGTTTGACTCTTCACCTTCGAAAACTACTTGTGTACCTGTGTATATATATGGTTTATACTCTTTAGAATTAGTGAGTTTGGCACATTTTAACAACTTCACATCATACATTTATATATATTTAGAGAGAGAGAGAGAGAGAGAGAGAGAGAGAGAGAGAGAGAGAGAGAGAGAGAGAGAGAGAGAGAGAGAGAGAGAGAGAGAGAGAGAGAGAGAGAGAGAGAGAGAGAGAGAGAGAGAGAGAGAGAGAGAGAGAGTTAGATAGATAGGTAGATAGATACATAGAAAAATAAATATATATAGAGAGACCTTATCTTCTCTAGAGACGGATTCCCCAGATTCACTGGAAGCATCCCTCGGTTGCTGCTCAAATACTGTTCTTAGAAGATTCTCTGATCGTTTTGACAGGAACTCTATTTCAGCATTAGGATGTAAACCATACAGGTAAGGACTTTCTGGTGGTAGCTCGTCATCTATGTAAGCATGGAAACCATCATAGTCCATGTTATGAGGCACAGGGTACCCAGGAGCCAGCAAAAGCTCTGATTCAAACTAGGTTTTGAAAATTGAAAATGAAAATAAAAACAACATTGATTTTATAATGTATTGGATCACATCTTTATTTTGCTAAGTATACGTATACTATATACTTCACTTGCTGCCAAAAATCAATTACTTATTTTACCACATGATGAACTTGAAACATGCAACTGAGTAGCCGGCTTTTATTTCTAAAATTATGTATTGTTCATACATATATCAATATAATTACGACCATAGACCACTCTGTGTTGATTATATTATAATGCAGTAGCTTAATACATCAATTATCATTGGGGGGGGGGGGGGGGGTTGCAACAAGATTTGTGAATTCAGCTTTTAATAAAATATAAATTTAGCGATAAAAGCAATCAATGAATAACAAAAAAACATAATAAAATACAATAACAAAGATGATGATAATTACAACTGCAATGGCAATGACAACAAAAACTACAACAATGACCCAGCCTCATGCTTAAGCAATCTTAACTATTGTTTGTTCTCACAAGAAGGTATGGGCTTTTGTCTGGCTGAAAATCAATCACCCTTTGAGATCTATTACAAAACTGTATTTGACCTAAGTTTTACAGTTTTTATCTTCTCCTTTATATTCTTGTCTTGGATTAGGTAAGCCTGGAATCTATATTTGATGAAATGTGACTGAAGTCCTAACTTTAATGTTGTTTATGAAAAAGATAGAATGAAATAGGAATGGAATAGCTTTCAACTAACAAAGTAGATATTGAAGACCTCGGATCTTTCCAACACATTTTACAGATACAAGTGAACACCACGACACATGAATTATTCTGAAGGTGTTGTCCAACTGTTTTTTCCCAAGAAGATTTGCAGTGACAGGCATACAATGATTTTTGCATTCCATGAACTTGAAATGGAATTGCATTGTGTGTGCAAGGAAAGAAAAAAAAAACAATGTCCGGAATTGAGGCAGTAGAAGAAGAAAGGAGGAGAGAAGACTAAAAATAATATGACAGAACATTGGAAAGAGTTGAAGCCTGGTAGAAATAACAGGCATTCTTGGCAACTGAGTGGACAATAGACAGAGACCAAGACTGGAATTGACCGTATGAACTTTCTGGAGCAGAGTCATATCGCTGTTACTGAATCTAGATGAATAACACATGAATAATCGTTTATCATGAAAAAGTTCAGCCCCACCGTTGAGGTAAGTACGTAGTCCTTACCATATCATTATTCATGTAGACCTCAAGGTAAGTCCTACACAGTTTTCTGTCCCAATCATCAGTGATATGGCCACCATACATAATCTCTCCAAACAGGTAACGTAAATCTTCCCATGGCACCTAAAAAACAACAAAGAGGAATTGGTAGAAATAAATAATCTAATTGTAAATATTGAAAGCCCAATCTTATATTTAACCATGCCCACTACCCGTCACAATACTTAATTTGTCCCTTCCCATCCCCGAAAGGTCATATGAAATCAAAATATTACCATTTCAATAAGTACAAGGTGCATGTTAAACTTCACTTTTGTATTAGTATATTCAAAATATTACCACTGATTATCGCAAAGTACTCATGCATGCCAAAATCGACTTAAGTAATGAGATATCAGTGTCTTACGAAGGTCCCAACCCCGGGGCTGCATTTAATCAGCTCTGGTGTGATGTCTTTTTAATGGTGGTGGTTAGTTTATATTCATGTTCTCTATTCCTGACTGCTGAGTGTATTATTTTTGACAAATTTCCTTTCCTTTTTTTTCTATCAGGAGTAAGCATGTTAGTGTATATTGTGTTCATATTTGGTGCAATAATGTATTATTAAATATGTAGATGTAAATATTAAATAGGAGGCAGGGCTTTTTCAGGTATTCCTATTCTAAGTATCTGTGTAGTAACAATAACAGACAAAAATGTTCACAAATTTGTTGATATCTTATCACTTTTCAAGCGTCAATGTGAAGTGGTTATTGCAATGCTCGCTTACATTATTTATTATGTGCGGCTATGTGGTCTTGTGGTATGACACTCGCTTTCGGATAGGAAGATCCTGGGTTCAAGCCTCGCTCGGCGCATGGTTGAGACCTTGGAAAAGGCTCATCACTCGCATTCTCTCACCATACTCAGGTGTAAAATGAGTACCTGACCGTTAACAGCGTTGTCTCTGTCGGAAAAAAATGTATTATCGCCTAATAGGCGTTATGGCTAGTTCTACATATTACCTGTTGCTGTTGGTCAGGGACCCTTTGTAAAACGCCCTGAGCATGTTTTGTGGATATTGCTATATAAAAGCTCAAGACAAAAGCTCAAGCTCAAGATGCCATATATTGTGTCTCTTCAGGATTATGAAGCCAATTTTTTATAATACCAGCTGCCTGTCTGTCAATCCAAATTGTTTCATTATCATATTTTCAAAAATGAAATTTAAATAAATATTGAATATAGTAGAAATCTATCTTATGTTACCTTGATATTTGCTTCCAGGTAGTTATATAGGACATTGACACTTATGGTCAAATCTCCAACATTGAAAGGGTAGACTCTGTTCCAGCCTTGAGCTCCAAATTTCCGCCTCTCACACACAACAGCATGGAAATAACACAGACAAAAAAGGATAGCCTTGAACTCTATCTCTTTGGAGCACATCTCTAGAGTGTCCTGTATATAATAAAATGAAATCAGTTTAAATGAAAGTATTGGAAATATATATGATACATTATGATACCGATTATCTTGGAATTTAGAGATATCTTTTCACTACTAATAGCGATATTATTTGTATGGAAATTTCCATTAAAATAATCTAAAAAAGTCAGTCTAAATAGATATATACTATAGTTTTAAAGAAATATAATCCCCATTTTAAAAAAACCCAGACGATACTCTCTTTGTTTGGTCTAGAGGTTGTTGAATAAAATCTTACTTTAAAACTCTTGTCATGTTGGAAATACCTTACTAGCATGACGAGTTATGTCGTGGTTACTTTTATGGCATCATTTTCTTTTGCTTTCCTGAGATTAATCAAATATATATAATTAAAGCTACTGTTTTTAATTTCAACATAGTAGTGGTAAAAGAATAACACTATGAAGAAGCAACTTTTTGTTTTGGAATAAGCAACTCGTTATATATTTTTTTAATTATGAAAAGGACCAAAAAATCCATAGGGAGATCGGTCAACACGGAGGAAGATAGCCATGGTTGAGTGAGTTCATGAACCTTCCTGTCACACTATGATTTAATCATCCATCGATACCAAAACATGCTCAAGAGATTAATTGAATTATTTAAAAATCACAAACTGCAGTCTAACATCAATAAGAGCATTTCTTTCATTGACCTTTTATATAGCAATATCCACTAAACATGCTCAAAGCCCTTTACAAAGGGTCCTTGACTAACAGCAACACGTAACATAAAGAACGAGACATGACGCCTGTTAGGCGATAATACCTTTTTTTCCGACAGAGACAATGCTGTTAACGGCCATGTATTCATTGCACACCTGAGTACGGTGAGAGAATATGAGTAAAGAGTCTTTTCCAAGGACTCAACTATGAGCTGAGTGAGGCTCGAACCCAGGACCTTCCGATCCGAAAGCGAGTGTCATACCACAAGACCACATAGCCTTCTCACATAGAGAAAACAAAGTCACTATTAATTCTAAATTCTCTTCATACAAAGCATACCACGATTTCTGGATTCATTCTATAAACCTCAATTCTCTTTTACCAAAAACAAGGTTATAAGAAGGGGATATAATGCCCAGTCTAAATATTGATGGTGGAAACACAATAGCATTCTTGCGTTTGCTTTCAACTCCATCATTTCCATGGTATAACAGCATTTGAATTTCAAAATTTCAAACAAAGAATGACTATTTTTGAACATAATTAAACTACCTTTCTATCAAGCTTGTGATGTATTTAAAAATAGTCTGCTTTTAGAATTTATAGGGAAACCTATTTGACTCATTTCTGTTTATTAAACCAGCATGGGGTTAGTCTGTTGTATACGTGAAGCTTAATGCTATGTCAAACTTGTTTGGATACGAACAAAAACTTTTAGAAGAAAAAATAAGAGACTTTGGTACAGCAGCCAATAGCTGCAGGAGAAGTGCATAATTGCGCTAATATATATCTTTTCTTTGTGATGTGAGTTTGAATGATTTCTTATCAGCTGATGTTTTTAAATATAATGTATAACTGTGCTTATGTATAACATTTTCTTATATGTATGTCCACTGTTGAAAGTTTTGAATAGTAAAAAATAAAAAGAAAAGAGTCAGAGTAAAGAACAGAACTAAGCAAACTAATTTTGATACTTATCCGAATAATTCCTTAGAATAGCCACTTTATTTAAAAATTTATGATTTATCACATATGTAAAATTAAGAATTAGAATTCCCTTTATTCATTCCATAGGGGAAATTTGTCTCTAGGGTCTATTCCAAGGGAAGACTGGAATACCCAGGCGTCAGCTGCAGTGCAGTGCAGTGCCGCAAATTGAGCAAGGGCGAGGTGACTTGCTCAAGGCCACACAGCGCAGCGACGGGCGATCGAACATTCCCTTTTGGGTACGAAGCAAAGACCGTACCGCTGAGCCACGCTGCCCCCCTATGAGTATATACACTTGAAGAATGCATACTTATTTCAAAGTACCCCCTCTAAAACCCTAAAATATTAATTTACCTGGGTAAAGTTGTCTAAGGCTTTATGTAAATTCGCAAACATTCCAGTCGGAGGTTCATTGGTTATTTTGATGGATGATTCCAGGATACCTTGAGGCATGATGTGAGTCTCCCTGCTGGCTGAAGGCTCAGCGCTGATAAACAGTCGATAATTAAGGTGGCTATTTTCAGAATACTGCTCCAACTTTTTCTCCAGGTTTGGAAGCCAACGGGCAACTAAATGAACATTCTGTACCATGGAAAGAAAAGGTTGTTAATATTTATGCAGTTGAGTTATTTGGAAAAAATAATTTGAGTTGAGAAAGAAACTGCATCTCTGAATCATCATCATCAATATCATCTTCATCATCATTTTACAATTCTCCTCCTATTTCTCCTCCTCACCACATTCCATCAAACAGATTATAGACAAGGTACACGCTTTTTGTTTTGTCTGCCAAGTTGACAAGTGATGGATTGAATGCATACAAACAGTTCACCAACATCTAAGAAAGGAACTAACCTGAAGAACAACCCAGTGACCTTTCTTGGCAGCTAAATCTATAGCCCTCTCTGCAACCATTTCTTGCCCTTGACCCAGAGAGATATTGTGGAAATTCTCTTTTGTTGTAGTGTAGCCCAGTTTCTTGCCAAGTTTCTCAACATCTTTCAATGGATCCACTCCAGGTGACAGGATGAAGAACATTGGAGTTGCTGGGCCTGATTCTTCAAACGACTTGCTGAATTCTAGAGCCCGATTTTCCACATATTTCCGACCCATTGCTTCTTCAATGTATTCCCTGGTAAATAAAACATAACATCTTTTGTTATCGCAATCATTTTTTATTTTTGCTTAAACAAGATAAGAATTCTAAATTTGATGTACGGTGGTCTTCGTTTAAAAGCACGATCCTCGGAAATCAAGCACTGGGTTGTGATTATAAGCAGATTCAGATTTTTCCTGCTAAGTCTACTACCATTGCTCACATTACAGTAAAAATAACTTTTCCTTTTAAGTTTCTAAATGTATACATAATGGTACGCACCAGGTTGCAAGCTTGTAACTGCAATAGGTCCATTTAAAAGTCATTTTTAGCTATTTGTTTTTACTATTTTGTATCCTTTATTCTTTGAAGGAAAACAAACACTTTCTTTTCTGTCACAATATACAGTATCACACCGTAGGTAAGGGATGAGGGGTAAAGAAGATTGTCATTTTCGCTCGTTTGATTTTTGAATGGATACATCTGTTTATATCATCCTCTTTTTCTATGAACTAATTCCAACTCTGTTCTTGGTCAATAAGTTGTATATAAAGTCTGGTGGTTTTAATCGCTTGTGTGACATCTGAAGTTGTTGTTGCAGGTATGTAGCATAAAAAAAGACTTGTGAACAGACGCATTTTATGACGGGTGTGCATTGTCCATTTTATCACTGAGGTGTCAATTGTTTTGTTCAAGGGAAGAAATGGAATAGTGAGGTGGGAAGCATGCGTAACATGCACATCATTTTGATGGTTTCTGTTAATCCTGTTTGTCAATATTTTGTATCTAAATTATAGTATTCTGTATTTTAAGTTATTTATTTATTTTCTTTTCTTTTCGTAGTTTTTAAGTAATCGTTAAATAATTGGAGTGCTTATATACGAAGTCCTGTTTGGTGAACTTGCTTATAAAGTGGTAAAGTTATATAGCAGAAATTCTGCTTTGTGTCCCGAGCCAGATTTTGCTTGTAGCTGGAGTGCTTAAAAATGGAAACCACTGTCAAAAGATGGGCAAAGGAGTGAATTAGATTATTACATATATCTTGCTTTTATAGGAAGTTATTTCAATATCAAATGGTTTTCGAGACAGTTTCATTTGATAATTGGAATCATTCATAACATTTGAAATTCTCTATTTAAAAAGATTTTGTAGAGACACGTTAAAAACGTGTATGGCTAAAGTATTTATGATTGAGAAGTTCATAACGTAAGACACACTAGAATATAAACAATTCAATAATTCTAAACATATGACCCACCGCGTGAAAAGGGTATTATGTCGCTGTAAACTATGTGCTGAAATCTGGATCCATGATCAAAAACTAAATATAAAACTTTGGCCCAATTCATATTTTTCATTGATGAATAGGAATGCAGGGAGTTTGCTGCAAAAAAATCGTATTTCTGATAATAAACTTTAAATTCCCTTTTGGTAAGTAGCTGCTTCTTCTCGACATAGTAACAGATCAAAGCAGTAGGTCATAAATATTGAGTGATCCATCAAACACAAATGGAAAAATAATGAAATAATTAAATGCCAAATAACATAAACCAAAGATAAAGAATTAAAGATGATAATTTAAAATTTCAAGTATAAACATTATCTCACATGACAGCATTACTCATACGATCGGGCCGTAGAGCGCGCATCATGCAAAGTTTTTCTAACGGTGTTTTATTTTTCCATTCCTGAGGAAATTTTTCCTTCTCTGGGGCTTCTCCTTCTACAAATTTTTTCCACCTTTTTGCAGATCCAACAATATCTTTATCAAGGTTTTTAAACGAATCTTTATCTGACAACACCTGCAAAGTACAATATTGATTTACAAGGAAAGCAGGTTACAAGTCTATATGATTTATTAAAAGAAGTAGTTCTTCAGAGGCACTAGGCTCATGCGTTGCTTTAGATTATGTAATTAAGCGGATAGCAGTAACCGCTTGCCATCATTCAGAAGGACATTACAAGATCTAATATTTCATCCATCTAATCATTACTGAATGGACAGAAGAGTTTTTAAAAATTGATTCAGCCTGAGATCAAAATATGATCCTTTGCGTGCGATGCAAATGAGTAAATGAGTTATCGGCCTACAAGTGTAACAACAATCACATTGATGCTAAGATTGGTTCCAAATTACTACTGAATTTATTCAAATTTATTAATTATAGATAATCAATAAAAAGTATCACCTTGATTCCTCCCCATCCTAAGTCAGTAAGGAAATCCACAGGAGACCGTTGGTCTGATGTGGCTGGATATCGGAGTAGAAAGTCTAGGGAATCCATGTCAAGCATTTTCATTTGGCCAAGCACCTTAAGAAGAAGAAGAAGACAGAAAAAAAAATAATTAAAAAGTAAATTAAAACATTGAAAACAAAAGCAAAATAAAAACAAACAAACAATCAAACAAGAAATTGTAATGTGGTGTTGAATCTGCTGTTTGGGTGTGATATGTTCCTCAATTATGAATCACTTGACCACTATAATAATTATTTTTTAGCAAATAAATTGTCTTAATGACATCGATCAAAGAATCTGTCAATACTCCATTACCCTGAAAATCAAGCATGAATAAACGGGGTCTATCTATAGATAATAATGAGGAAGAGAAAGTTTATCACATGTCTTTTTTAGGTTTGATGTTATTTCTTTCAAAAATTTAAGAGTCTTACATTTGAAGAATTACATGGCTGTTCAAAATTTCATCAGAATTTATCATCATTTCTATTCCTGATGCAATTCTGAACACATGCGACAGTTTTGGCACAAGAATAAAGCATTCCAATATTTTTCAATATCCTTTATTGTTTTTTTTTTATGCCTTAACAAAGTTGGGTTGTCTTATTTGTGCGGCTCTCTGGTCTAGTGGTATGACACTTGCCTTCTGATCAGAAGATCCTGGGTTCGAGTCCCTAGGGATGCATAGTTGAGTCTTTGGAAAAGGCTCTTCACTCACATTTTCTCATCATACTCAGGTGTAACATGATTACATGGCCATTTACAGCATTATCTATGTAAAAAAATTGTAATATCGCCTAACAGGCATCACGTCTCGTCCTACATGTTAGCTGTTGGCTAGGGACTCCTTGTAAAGCGCTTTGAGTATGTTTAGTGGATATTGTTCTATATAAAAGCTCGAGGTTTTTATTTCACAAAAATCTATTAGCTGACGATTATATCAAATCAAAAATTATCATATCAAATCACAAAAGAAGATAACCATAGCTTTGGAATAATAATAATAATAATAATAATAATAATAATAATAATAATAATAATAATAATAATAATAATAATAATAATAATAATAATTTCTCTTTAATGCATATCGCATCATCATAAATTTACTTACCTGGAAAGTCATCAATGTACCAAAAATGAGTTTGTCTCGTTCAAAGAGTCCTCGTGATGTGTAAACAAACACAGAGTAGGTAATACAGTCCAGAAGATTTACTACACGCTCACCTTCAGTATCTGCAGATTCAGCCCGGTCTATGGCTTTCTCGAAAACAACACTAAAGGCCTGGTACACATAAATGTGTGAAAATAAAACATTTTAAAAAGATCAAATTCATAAAAAATAAACAAATGACTACCTATCTATTCTAAACAAAGATTTAAAATCGCAACATCACTAGTAGGTATAAGGTAGGAACAATGTTACAGCGCTAGTAGGTATGAGCTAGGAACAATGTTACAGCTCTAGTAGGTATGAGAAACAAAGTCACACTTTGTACAAAGGATAATCTGAGATTATCAGGATTCCATTAAACATAAACTTAAGTTACATAACATACAAATACAAAAGTGGGACATTCAGATTTTAACACTCATCCTACTCATACCAGAGTGTCATCCTCACCACTTCACTGTCAGTATAACGTCACTGAAAAAATTTCATATAAATTTTGATTCATAATTAAGGGTAGTGTGTATGTTAATCGTAGAAGAAAATTATTACATACATTTTTACAAGCACTTTGAAGTCTTACACTTATACGTTTGAATCTACATTTAGTTCATCTTATCATATCCGACAAGATATGAAGCAAGTAGTGAAATGTCAAAAGAATAGAGAATGAAAACTTTCGCGGGGTTGGGGAGTTGAACATATGAGCAACCTCTTAACAGCATCCCCTCCCACATCTGTGCCCCCTCCTGGCAACAAGAGGGATTTCTACAATCAACACCATCCACCGCTCAAAAAAAAAAAACTGGTTTAAAAGTAGTCACTATCTTGATTCGTTTCACCACTTCTTGACATTATGAGGTCAATACACAGACACCACAAAAGTTTTATTTTAGCAGTTAAGTTATGAGCTCTATTATACGCGACAGATATTTTAGAATGTCTCCGTATGTTTACTTATACGAGTAATTGTGAGAAGGTTTGAGTGATATTAGTCTTAGTTAATCCGTTTTCAGTGTTCTGTATTGAGTGTTCATCTTCCATATTTACTCAACAGTGTGATCTGCAAACTGTTGTTATTAGTAGAAGTATGTATTTCTTAGACTTCCTTGTAGCATTTAAACCTATTCAACATATGGAGGGTGATTTAAAGACAGCTCCGTTACGCATTGAAAGACGATATTGACATCACATGTGTTACATCCACGAAACTTGAAAAAGTTTGACCACGAGTGTTGGGAAAGTCTCAATGATATAAAAGCTGAACAATGAAAAGTAAAAATGTGAAAGATCTAAGTAAATGTTCAAGAAAATGAAGAATGAATATGAAAATTGGAAAAGGAAACGGAAATAAGAAAAGTAAAAAAAATGAAGTCGTATCTAAAGCTGGCATTAGATTTGGCCAAAGCAGCACAGGCCGTTAGGAGATACTCACAAATAAAACAGCAATTGAAGAGCTCGTAAACTTCTTAAAGTGAACAAAACTCCCCTCTTTCTACTTATAATCCACAATACACACCAACACTATGCTACCGCTTTAGTATGCGTGCGTCGTATTTGTTATACAGACAGAACTCAAGAGACCTGCTTCCCTTGATAATTAATTTAACTTCTCAGCTTTCTCAAAATACCATTCAATATTTATTATTATCAAGATCTTTTAAATAAGAAAACTTAAGCTATTTTTGTCTACTCGCTTTGCATGGTTTACTTACTTTCAGAGAGAATTGGTACATGGGATTGATTTTGACTAAGTCGTTCATACTGAAATACAGAATGGAGGCCCTGGCAGCTGCTGGTCGATAGCTCTCTCTAGCGTTGTTGATTTGCTCTTCCGTAATCTTGGCCTCAGCAGCTTTCACTTCAATCTCTGCGGCAGTCCTTTTAGTGGTCTCCAGATTCTCAACAAGAGCATAATCACCAAGGAAATTACCCTCAGCTGTTGACAGTCTAGCCAGAAGATTGTCTTCAAGATCTGTCAATTAAAGATTATAGTTGATGTTAAATCATACATTTCATACTCAGTTGGAGCTTGGGAGGAAGATGAAACTAATCAACCAATGTATGTTTCCATGCTAAAGAATGATGAGTAATAATGATAATGATGAGTGTAATGGTGTTGAAGGCCAAGTACTATAATATCTCTTCTTACTATACAATAAAGCCATATTGAGCATGGTCAGAGATTGGACGGTGAAACTCTGACCCTCAGGTTATGGCTCTTGGTAGGCAGTGTGAGGTTAAGTCCATGAATTCTAAATAAATATAGCTATTTCAGAAACACATAAATTTAATAAATATAGATTTAGTTATTGAATTATTACATTATTTAAATACGTGTTTAAAAAGTTGGGGGAAACATATATCAACTGAAGATCATATGTACTATTCATGAAAGATCCTTCATTTTATTTTTATTGCCAAGTTTGTTTTGCTTATATTTATGTCGAATCGTGTTAAACATGACATCAGAAATAGATATAATTAATTGTAAATTTTTGGGTTTTATTCAAGAAATCTTGTGCTTTCTTTTTAATTTTAAGATTGTTGGATTGCGTTGGATTATGAAATAGATAAGTATCAAACAAGTGATTGCTGCAAGAGAAGGATCATGTTGTTTTGTGATGCTTTGTACCATTGATATCTACAAATTACTGTACTTCCATTAAATTATGCCTCTTTTGGGCGTTGGTATTTTATCTTCGTTTGTTTCAATGTTTGTCTGAGCTTGTTGAAAACATATATGGGAGAGTTAAAAGTACACAATTCTTCTGCATTTCAATGGACACTGTGGCGCACTAATCAAATGTGACTGTATACTTGGCTAGAGGGATTGCTAGATCGTGTCAGTGTGATTGTCTATACACCTAGTTATGTTTTAAGATCATCAGAAAATATACTGCATTATTACTTTTCATCCAATAGATTTTAACTGTGCAGCTGCACACCTTTGGAACTTTCGTAGTCTTCGAACAAAATCTGCTCCTAGTGTCCTAACATTTAAGAAACATCTTAAAATTGATTTGTCTTACAGAGCAATTTATGATTGATGTATTTTGATTCTGATGGTCTGTTTTTATTTGTTATGTTTGTTTCTTTATTACAAGTATACATGTGTGGGTGTGTTTTGTGTGTCTGTGTGCATACGCATGACTTAATTGTCAAGCGCTGCAGAGCACTTCTAAGTGGATACTTAGGCATTATAGAAATATATTGCTCCATTATTATTATTATTATTACTACCACCACTACTACTACTACTACTACTACTACTACTACTACTACTACTACTACTACTACTACTACTGCTGCTGCTACTACTACTACTACTACTACTACTACTACTACTACTACTACTACTACTACTACTACTACATAATAATAATAATAATAATAATAATAATAATAATAATAATAATTATTATTATTATTATTATTATTATTATTATTATTATTATTATTATTATTATTATTATTATTATTATTATTATTATTATTATTATTATTATTATTTATTATTATTATTATTATTATTATTATTACTATTATTATTATTATTATTATTATTATTATTATTATTATTATTATTATTATTATTATTATTATTATTATTATTATTATTATTATTATCATTATTATTATCATTATTATTATTATTATTATTATTGTACAAAAAGGAAGCCAAACAGGTGACTTGAGATTTATGAGACAGAAACTCGGGTCGATACGACTTGCTTGGCGAATAAATGAAGCAGAGCAGACTAAAGCAATATGGGTCTGGTGAATATGTAGAATGTGCTATATCTAAAAGTTCATTTTTATTCATTAATTTATTCATGAAAATCAACTCCCCCCCCCCCCACAACCCCCCAAATAATCTTACCTTTCAAAACAATTTTGAATTCATTTTGCTGACGAGTTAAATCTAGTTTCAGTTTTTCCAAGTCGGGTCTCTCTTTGGATACTACAGCCCCTAGTAGCTGATCCTCTAATCCATCGCTGGTGAGAATAGGAAAATTCGATCCATCACATCAAGTCTATCACTTGTATTTGTATTGGATTCATTTGGTGCTGCCCCTTAAAATTACTTTCATAATACAAAGGCATGAAAGTAATTACAATTGTGTTGACATGATTCTTAGTTTATGTTTTTAAATTTTGAAATATTTAGTCATTTATTCATTTTAGCCATATCTAGACAACCAAACTGCTTCTTTGTCATTTGTTCTTACCACATTGTTGATAATAGGAAATGAGCGTAACATACTTATTAAATTATAAGGAAACAGTAGCATTCTTTATCACAAATTTACCTGCATGTCTGATCTAAAAACTCTCTCCATTCTACCTAGGCTAGTGGTTCAATATAAAATCAGTAGATAATCCTAATCTGTTACACAAATTAAAAGAGAGTAATGGATGTGAAATAAATCTAACAGACTCATAGTGATGAATTCAACAGAAACATTCTTCTTCATAAGGAAAGTGGGTAATTAAAAGGAACTGGAAATCAGACGACGGACACTCGTGGAAACCACTGTATTACCCTCCAATAATGTTATATATTATATCATTATTTTTCTTTATAAATGAGGTCAATACTTTGCTCTTTCTCCTTTTCCTCCACCACCTCTCCTCTTCCTTCTTCCTCCACTTACACCCCCATTGACCCAGTCCAATTTAGTTTAATTCAATGGGGTTTTTTTTTTCGTATTTAAGAAGTTTAACAGCGCTTGCAACACACATGGGTCATTTTAGTGTAAGGAAAGGTTAGACAAAAAATGCGAAGTAGGGGAACGAAGAATAAATGTCATCTGTATTAAGTCTGAGACAACAATAACACCTCATCTGGATATTTGCAGAGAATTAAAATATTCATATTATTGGTTTCTAGTGCATACACAATAAATTAATACACCCTATATCTGATTCAAACTGAACACATAGACATAAAGACATATAACCGAGAGATGGTTTTATAAGGTAAAAAATTACTTCTAATAAACCATGTATGACAATAGTGGTCAAACTTCAGTCACATGCTGTAATCCCAAAACAAGATTTTCTATCGCCTTTTGTGTACAAAATTACTAACAGGAGATGGACACCGTCAACATTTTCAATGTCGGCAAAGAATCTCATCTCATGTAGTTCCATATCTGAAGCAGACGTCGGAGGTCATCTTCCGCCAAGCTGATCTATCTCTTGCCAATTCTATTAAAGCAGCGCCACCTTTCTCAGCTTCATCTGTCCAAGTTCTTATCCCTTTCAAATACGTTATTCTTTGTCTTCCTCTTATTCTTTTTCCATTCATCTTTCCAGTCAAGGCGAGTATTTCCAAACCAGGGTGGCGGATAATGTGTCCTAAAAATTCCATTTGGCGTTTGATGATTTTTGTTATCAGTGATCTTTTTCTGTTTGCCATTTCTAAAATTTCTTCATTTCTTTTCCTTTCCATCCATGACACCCTCATCATTCTTCTGTAAAACCACATTTCCACTGCCTCCAGTCTTTTAACCATGGTCTTGTTTATGGTCCAGCTCTCACAACCATATAGCAGCACAGACAGTACATAGCAATCCAGGACTTTGATTTTTGTTTTCATGCTAATATTCCTGTTTTTCATAATTGTATGTAGCTGGTTGAATGCATTCTTCGCCATACCTATTCTTTTCTTTATTTCACAATCTGATTTTCCATTGGATGTTACATTGAAGCCTAAATATTTGAAACATTCAACTTGTTGTATTGTTTGTCCTCTGCTTGTTATTACACAGGCTGGTGGGTTATTATTTTTAGATACCGTCATACATTCTGTTTTAGATATATTCAGTTCCAGTCCCATATTTTCACTACTCCTGACTACAACATCCAGTAATTCTTGTAGTTCATGTTCAGATTCTGCCAGTAGAACCGTATCATCTGCATACCTCAGATTTGTTACATTCTTTCCTCCAATACACACCCCCTTCTTATGTTCGATATCTCTTAATATCATTTCACTATAGAGGTTGAATAAATCTGGAGACAAGACACACCCCTGCCTAACTCCTCTTCTAATAGGTGTAAAACTGCTTAGTTCGTTGTCAACACGCATTGCTGCTTCTTGTTCCCAGTACAAATTCCGTAATATTCTTAAATCTTTACCATCAATGTCCAAGGATGATAGAATTTTGAATAGTTTTTCGTGTTGTACTTTATCAAAGGCTTTTGAATAGTCGATGAAACACATATACAGATCTTTATTTACTTCAATACATCTTTCCATCAGCATTGATAATGTGAATATTCCATTTCTGGTACCCTTGTCCTCAACAAAACCAAATTGCATCTCCCCAATTTCAGGTCGTATTTTATTTCTTATTCTTAGTAAAATTATCTTCAAAAGAATTTTTGTGAGGTGGCTCATTAGGCTAATAGTTCTGTGTTGTTCACAATCAACTGCCCCTGGCTTTTTTGGTAGTGCTATAAAAATGGATCGTTTCATATCAGTTGGCATTTTTCCTGTGTCATACACTTGATTTAGAAGGTTTGTGATGAATTCAATCCCCCATTCACCCAGGCCAGTCAAGGCTTCAATTGTTATGGCATCAGGTCCTGCAGCTTTTCCATTTTTCATGCTTTTCATGACGTTCCTAACTTCATCTTTCATTATAGAAGGCCCTTCCAGTTCTTTTATCATAGGCATTTCTCCTCGATTATCAAAAAAAAGTTCTTCAATATATTCTGACCATCTGTTTAGAATGCAGTCTTTGTCCATGATGGTGTTTCCACGCTTGTCTTTGATGCATCCACTTTTAGCACCTGATTTAGTTTTGTTTGTCACTTCTTTGATTTTCTGATGGAAGAATTTGCCATTTTTTTCTTTGCAGGACATTATATAGTGACATTGTTCATTTATCCAGTCTTCTTTAGCTTCGTTGCATTTTCTTTTTATCTGCCTGTTCAGAGTCTTGTTTTTCTTCCTGATTTTTGGCCTTTCTTCTCTCATTCATTAATTCTAATATCTCTGGAGTAATCCATTTCTTCTTCTGCAACTTAAGTGTGGTTGGAACATTTTCTTCTAATGATGCAGCAACACTGTCTTTAAACTGCTCATATTTCTCTTCTATATCTGTTAGTTCTCCAAGCACTTCAAACTTGTTTCTTACTGATAGTTCAAATTTTTCTTGTATCTTCTGTTCCTCCCGGAGAATGTCTAGTTGGTATTTAGGTTTAGCCTTTGCTCTTTTGCAGATTTTCAATTTAACTCGTATGGGGCATAGCACAGGTATATGATCGCTGTTACAGTCAGCCCCCGGCATAGATTTGGCATACAAAACCGAGTTTCGGAAACGTTTGCTGATGAGTATGTAATCTATTTGGTTTCTCACTCCATCTCCAGGACTTTTCCATGTCCACTTCCTTCTATTGTGGTTTGTTGACCAAGTATTTGTGATTGTCAGATCATGTTGACGGCACCATTGAATAAGACGATCACCTCTGTCATTTTTGTCTCCCAGACCATGTGGGCCCACAATATCTTCTATTCTTTCTCGGCCCACCTTGGCATTAAAATCGCCCATGATGAGTTTTATGTCTGAAGACTTAAACTGATGCATTGCTTTATCTATTTGTTGATAGAAATTTTCCACTTCTTCATCATCGTGACTGGTGGTTGGGGCGTATATTTGTAAAATATCAAAATCAAAAGGTTTTGCTTGTAGTTTGATTGCCATTACTCTGTCTGATATGGGCCAGAATCCTTTGACTGCTCGCGCCGTTTTATTATCTAGTATAATTCCAACTCCCCTTTGGCGTTCTCCTCCTCCTGAGTATATAATTTTACAGTCATCATAATTAAGTTCTCCTGCTCCTTTCCATCTAACTTCTGATAATCCTAAAACATTGATATTCAATCTCTTCATTTCCATAACTACATTTGCTAATTTTCCTTTCTGGTACAGACTTCTTACATTCCATGTTGCTGTTCGTAATGTTTGGTGGTGCACAGTAGCTGGATGACGGTCGAGAGTCACCTGTTCACCTGCATGACTATCTCTACCGGACGAGGCTGTAATCGAGTTGCTCGAAAAACATCCATTGACGTCGTTGACTAGATTCGCTTGGACGGACATCATGACGATCTTGGGATGATACGTCAGTGGTTTCCCGTTGCCTTCTGACGGATTTTTATCTGGTTTACTCCATAGCCTTTTGACCTCCCGGTCATAACCCACAAGGCAGTGGGAGCATTTGGCAGGTTTTAAGGCGCCTCCCATTCACCTTGATAGTCCCTTCATAGAGTATATGAGGCATTTTGTATGTGTAGCTGTGCTGCCAGACTACCCAACCTCACTCTCCACGACTATCGCCAGTTGGTCCGCGGCTTTACAGCTAACCTATAGATCAGGATCTGTAGGCCGTTCCACGATCCGCCACCTGTGGACGCGCTGGGTTGGGGATGGTCGCCCCAGCTGTACCCAAGAAACCTAAATACCAACTAGACATTCTCCGGGAGGAACAGAAGATACAAGAAAAATTTGAACTATCAGTAAGAAACAAGTTTGAAGTGCTTGGAGAACTAACAGATATAGAAGAGAAATATGAGCAGTTTAAAGAATAAACAAACAAAAAATATATGATACAAACATAAAGTAAATTGTGGCAAAATTATCTTATCTCTGCTAGGGACAGTTACAGAGAGTAATGAATCTTGCCTCAACGTATGGACTTTAAAAATCTAAACAGCTTGATGTATCGGCAATTTCATATTAGATGTTATGATAATCTATATTCTATTCGATTTTTAATGAATGCATCTATCTTACATTATGGCCTACTCCGGCCTTTTATTTTTTTTCACTACAAAAAGAAATCTGATAATAATTTAGTTACCAACCGTGTGACAGTAAAGTTGATGAGAGTTGTCTGTGCTTGCATCTCGGGCTTATAATGCGGATTTGCCAGTTTTGTTTGCAGGATTAACTTGAAATCCTTGTGATAGCTTATCTCCTTGTCACCAATCTAAAATCAATGATATGAAAATTGCTTATACAGTGTTTCAGGGCACTGATGCTCATCAAATCAATCACCATAGCACTCGACTCTCACGCTAACCGTCCAGGTCTAAATCTAACTGGTCAATTATTTTTTTCTTATCACCCAGAAGTACAGGAATCTAATCTAAATTTGGCAGAGCGCACTTTTCCAATAAACTTATGACAAGCAAGTAATTATTGTTTCTGTCAGTTTCATAGGACAGGGGCATGGATACATTCTGGTGTTATGGTCATTTTGCTCTATAACTTCTTAACAAAACAACAATAACAACAACGACATAACAAATAAACCCTTACAAATAATAAGGATAAAAAACGAATAATAAGAAAGCATTAAAAAAGACAAAAAAAAAACTATAAACAAATATACACAAAGGCCTTTGTAGTTCATTCAATTCAACGCTCAACTAATATGCAAATGACCCAATGTGAATGTTTTTTTCACAGGAAGTTAGTGAGTGATAAGAATGTACAAGTAGGTACCTTACGAAAACCGTGCGAAAGATTGTAGATAAATCTAAAGGATAGCAAGCAATCATTGTGAATGTCCGTTTTATGCTACAAAAATCAAGATAAACTCCAAGCCCATATGTTGCTTCGAAAGAATTGTTATCTCAGTCAAGAAGTTGATGATAGAATGGTAAAAGCAAGAAACAAATATGAGTGAACAGCATTATTATTGTGACCATAGATCATTATCATGCCGTAGAGTGTTATGACAATCCAAAGAATGCCAACGCATGGAAAATGACAAGATATTTATTACATAACATTGATATATGTCTGTGACAATAAAAACTTTTTCTTGTAACAAACGTTTAAGTCTTAGAGAGTAAATGTCACATGACAATAGCAGTGTTACTTAGGCAGATAATTTTTCAATTGTTAAGTACACTACCACATTTACCACAGATGTCAATCTCATATAGTGTCCGAGGTTTATCGGGACAAATCTTTCATGTCATACATACTGTCTGTTAATCTCATTTGGTATCCATGGCTGATCGGGACAAATCTTTCATGTCTTACATACTGTCTGTCAATCTCATTTGCCGTCAATGGTTGGTCGGTAGCAGGACTCGCATGAGTAATTTTCACCCCAAAGGTGAAAGAAAAGACATACAATGCTTTAGTCAGACCCGTATTGGAAAACGCGTGCACAGTGTGGGATATTTATCAGTAAGGCCACATCAAGAAAATCGAACAAGTTCAAAGGGCAGCTTCGAGGTTTGTCACCAACAATTACTTGCGCGAACCAGGATGCGTTACTGAGGCCCTGAAATTGTTGCAATGGAAAACACTGGAGAGTAGGCGGAAAGAAAAACGTCTCCAACATCTCCACAGAACAGTACATTCCAACAAAACAGCAGTAACTCTACCACAATATTTCACAAAACAACACTGTACATTGACAAAAAATTATCATAGCAGTAAGTTTACAATTCCAACACACAGAATCAACACATATAAAACACTCTCCTACCAGAAATCATAGATATTACAAACAACAACAAATTTGGTCAACTATTAAATATTTATCTTTCAACTCAATAACACAATAATAATGGAGAAAGTCACCACATAACTGTATAACATCTGCGGTGATGGGTAATTCGCCTTTTGCAGATAAAGACGTTGAACTTGAACTTGATATATATATATATATAAACTAAGATTTCAAGTAACATGTAGCAATTTATATCACATGGATATTGCATACACCCATCCACCCACCAGCTCAAACACACACACACACACACACACACACACACATACACACACACATAGGGAACACTGTTCAAATCTTTCTTCCTTCTCCTCTTTCTCTCTCTCTCTCTCTCTTTTTTTTTTTCCAGAGATTGGTATAGCATGCAATTACTAAGATTTTTTGGTAAAAAATATAGTTATACATAGAACATTTTCATAAAACAACAAATCGGCTTAAAACAATGATTTTAAAAATTTAACAATGTAATGTTAAACACATTAAAGCATTTGGTTTGCTTCTAAACTCAAACTCCATTCGAAACATTCCTAGTGTTTTCCACAGGCGTAAAATTCATAACCTCTAGAATTGAGGCATTGTATTCAGTCATTCTTACTTTGATAGCTTTTCCCTTTTTGATAGTATTCCTTCCCAAAAGATGGTCAAGCACAGCATCCACTGACTCCCCAATATTTTCCATTAGGAGCACATCCCCCAACTCAATGGCTTTTTCAATGCGGTCTAAATACCCTTGGGCACCTAATCTGACAATCTGGTTGCAGATAATACATAAATTCAAAATTGTAAACCTGAAAATGAGCTTAAAAGTTTAAAGTGCTTATAGTTCAGTTGCAGCACAAACAATTTTATTATAGTCGAATGTGTTAAAGTTAAAACATAAAGAATCATAACTTTTGAAAGAGAGTAAAAATATAAATTTTGCATTTTGTCTTGCAAGGAGCAAATTATGTAAAAATTAAAAATATATGATATTGCAAATGAACCTGCAAAAATTCTGCAAATACAATGTTTTTGTAAAACACCCTAACCAATTATAATCTAATGTCATAAATCAAGATGTTTAACATGGGAAAAGTAAATAATATATGAAGTCACGTAAGATTAATTCGTGGGATTGGGGAAGGAGCCATGTTGGATGACACAGGGCTAATCAACATACTTTGAGTAAGGATCCATATTTGGTCTTAATCCATTTATATCCTTGTAACTGTGGGTCTATCATGAGGGGCCACCTCTCACAACTGGTCAAAATTGTGGCATTCTCCATGGACATTCTATCCCCAGGCAGACCCTCATTGTTCCAAGTAGCTATCTGGTGTGTTAAAATATAAAATAGACAATCATTTTAATTTTCTTGCATCTAATGAATTGTTAAGTTCACATAAACCTTACTGTTGCTCGTTGATTTAAATGCATGTTAGTTTGTTTTATTTTTTGTTTGCTTGACTTTAGGCTTTTATTTTGCTTTCGGAACTATTATGTAATTTAAATACCCGCTTTTTGATGTTACTGTTTTCCCTAAATGTCTGAAAAAGGATGTATGAAATAGAAGAAGCAGAGAGAAAATACCAAAAGAAAATCCTAAAAAATTAACTTGCCTTGACTGAGGAACCAACCCTCAATCAATCAGTAAGGCACACCAAATGTTGACCTTTGGGACTTTCTATCGAATTCAATTATCTCTTCTGCTGCTGTGTTCCCCATATACGAGTATTGACGAAAAAGAATGCCTTTTTGAAAACATGAGTCTTTCTAAATAATAGGTTTCTCTGCTACAATTGTAAAGAATGACATTTGGGACTTATTCGTAAGCTAGTAAGTCATTTGGTTTCAGGGATGAACAGTGATAGGGATATAGTTTTAGTTGCAACTGACAACATTGTGGATGTAAGACTTGCAGATAGCTGACAGCCGTGAAGTTGTTTGAACTGATTGCTTAGGTTCATTTTCAAAATAACTCAGACGAATTCATCTAATACTGGTTCTCTTCCCCTCTTGAGGCGTCTGTCTATCTTCCCAATTTGAACTGGTTAAAGCTTTTGATGATCTTCTCAAATGGCATTATATATATATATATATATATATATATATATATATATATATATATATATATTATATATATATTCTTGTCGGTACCTTCCCTTGACTTTAGTGGGTGACTTAGATTCATGGTGATAGAAAAGCAGCCATTCCTTTTTCGTCATCTTATGCCACCTTTGTTTTGTTGATAATGCGTTCAATAGATACCTTGCGATGCATTTTACCTGGGTTCAAGTGTGATGTAATCATTCACAGACAAAAACTTGTATGAGTTTGAAATGTGCATACATTCTACATACTAAGAAAAAAAACGGATGTATTTTTTTATCCCAACACTTTTTCGAAATATTCCAATTCTATATCAGTGGATAATAAATGGACACCCTGTGTATGATTTCAATATGTCATGTGAGTTTCACAGTCACGTCACCAAATTTTGACCCGTTTTTCTAATGTTTCACTTCAATTTTACAATTGTTTGCTGAGGTGCAAATTTCTACACGAATTGTTGAATAAGATATCTTATAATAAAAAGCTTTGTAAAAGAATACATCAACATCACTGACCGAATCAACGTATGTGAAATAAGTCGCTCGATAAAACAGATGATAATCAAAGACACCAACAAACTTGGAGCCACCTCTTCAAAATTCTTTTGTATGGTAAAAACATATCTAATCCACAGATTCATTGTTTAATTCTGAATACTACTTTTGATGCTAATATTGTCTATCAGGCTAATAGATCATTATGTAAGAAATCTCAAATCTCAACATGTCTCTTATAAATCAACATTAAAAATAGTAAGAGAGGACCAAAAAAAAAAAAAACTTACTTGAGCTCCATCCACCAGCATCATTAGGGGATCCAGATTCTCCATGATATCTATTGGATTCTTTAATTTTTTAAGGTAGGGCATCCATTTTTTCTCCAATAGATCGACTCTGTACGCCTAATAGAAAATGTTATATTGAAATTTTAAACTCCTCTTTTCCAAAACACCCTAGTTTTGATATGTTGAAGAATGATAAGAAATTCAAGTTATAAAAGAAACATTTTAATTTTACAGCCATTTTAATAATAATATTAAAATTATATATTAATTAAATATTAGATACAATAGAAACAAAAACAAAAACAAAGCAAAAAGAACAACACCCCACAAAAAAGATCAAAACAAACAAACAAAAATCAAACCAAAAAAATAAATGAAGTGGAGATATATTGCGAAACCAAAGATCCGAATTTTTTAGGGTTAATGTGACCTGTGTCCAAAAGGCACTGACGACCAAGCAGTGAGGTGCCTAATCTTGCAATGGAGTCTAGCAGTGTTGATCGTGGGTGAAAAAAAA
This sequence comes from Berghia stephanieae, assembly GCF_034508935.2. Lineage (NCBI taxonomy): Eukaryota > Metazoa > Mollusca > Gastropoda > Nudibranchia > Aeolidiidae > Berghia > Berghia stephanieae. The sequence continues at coordinate 36,686,717 of NC_088364.1, read as the reverse complement.
CTGCAATATCTTGAACTGACAGTGTATCATTAAGCAACGTATTTTACATATTATTCCACTCAATTTAAGTGAGAATGTGGTTGTAGGCAATGGTATGAAAGAGTGACCAACAGCGTGATGTAAATACTGTGTGGAAGATTTTTTTCTCTCACATAACCTGCTTGTGAGAATAAAGCATTTCAAAGTGTTTTAGCCCGGTAAAATAATGAAACTGATAAATTTAAATGTTAAAGTTGATTTTAGCGTGCTGTGTGTATTGAAAATGTATTAAGGGAGAAAAAAAAATTATATATGAACAAAATGTCGTTCTGCATACCTTTGTAAATGAACCGACATATGAAATATAGGCCGATACAAGAAGCACATCTCCAGGCAAGGACTTTGCACTTGTATTGAATTGTCTAATGGCCTCTGCCCATCTCACGTTTTCCGATGCAAGTCCGCCTACAAGACGGTTGGCTAATTCTATTGTTGCTGCTGTCATGTCTGCCTGATCTTGACACTTTTGCTTTGTATCCACAGCTTTGTTCAGAGCTGACTGACATTCTCTCAATGTGGACTCAAGTTGGGCTACCTTGCCTAAAATTTAAAAGTTCAAAAAACTCATAAGAATTGGGATTTTCCAATTATTTCTACTTTAACCATGGAAATTAATTTTTTATTCAATTTCAAAGAATACCTACTATATATTTTATAAATATTGATGTAAATACACCAACACACAATGCTTACTCACAAAGCAATGGGTAATTAAAACAGAATTACCTTTTATAGTGACAAGTTTATCCTGTGCTGCTTTGAGCTCAGAGTTTGCTTTGTTAAGGGCAAGCCTTTTTGGCTCAACTTCACAGAAAACTTCATAGTATCTCATAATGTTGATAACCCACGAACAAAGTCCTGTAAATCGAAGTTAAAGATTTTATTTGTTTAGCAAAAGATGTTCTTGTTTCACCCTTCAAACGATATACTCTCTTGATCAACATAATAATATGTGTTCTTACATATCACAACAATTTCCATTATCAGACCTGCAAAGTACATGTCGCTTTAATCTCATTGCAATACTCAGATACGCATAATGCACAGGCACACGAACATGCACACAATCCATAAACATACACAAGAACACATGCATACACACACACACACACACACACACATATATATATATATATATATATATATATATATATATATGTGTGTGTGTGTGTGTGTGTGTGTGTGTGCCGCACACACACACACATACACACAAACAGATATACAGGTACACCCATAAACGCATTGA
>NC_088364.1:36662932-36675432 GCF_034508935.2 Berghia stephanieae | reverse complement strand
AGGAAGCTTTTTCTCTCTCATAGATTCAAACTAGCTATTACGACATACAATATGTTGCGCATTAACAGTACCATGCATAGATGAACGTAACTTCTTTTGATAGCTCAACAAACATAATGGCTATTATTGCAGATTAGTTTAAGGATTGAATTTCAGGCTGTTATTAGACTTTTTGACTCTAAAAGAGAGCAAACCATAACAAATTCACTCTAAATTGGTGGCTGTTTACTGTAGTGAATTAATGAGTAGAAACAGGTATATCAGTGGTGCATTTTTTTCAAAGAAGTTCATTCACATTTGGAAGACTATCTGCATTCAGGAAGGCCACAGATCTCATGAACAGAAAACAACATGGGACTGGTTAATGCAGTTATCCAGAAGGATAAGCATATCAAAGTGCAATAGTGATTCGAAAGTCATAACAGAAAATTCTTCAAGAGAGGGCCCATATTCTTCCATGCAATAATATTGATTGTGACAACATAAACATGATGTTTCATGATGTAATTAACTCTTGTCAAAGTTTCATTTTGATCAAAGCAAGACATTTGATTCTGTAGCTATTTTCAACATTTTTCACGACCAAACTTCATATAATGCATAGTTTTAATGGGATAGTCATACAACAGTGGAACAGATTGTCAGATAAAATCATGTGTTAAATGTAATAAGCTTGAATTATTTTCAAAGCAGTCAAGAGAAATTCTTGGAAAATCAAGAAATCTCATATGACTATAAAACAAAAATACAAAGGCGCTGTGTGAGTCCTGCAAAGAAAGAACAAGGTCAAGCAAAGACGACCTTTTGTAACATGTGTACTATGTATATCATAGTAAGTAAAAGGTCGCCAATAGTGCGGATCCGGTTTTCTAGATTTTCCTCTAAAAGTTGAGCAATGTGGAATCCCAGAATAATTAGAATTTCCATATTAAGTTTCGTTGACAAACATAACACGATTGTTTTAACAGAAATTCACTACCCTTTTCCCATACCTGAAAGACATCCAATGCACTAAGGAAAGATGCAAGTCTTGACAAAGATTGTTTGCCACTGCCTCCGACGCCAATGAGAAGAGCATTTCCACGAGGTGATTCTAGAATTCTGTTGATTCGACACACATGAGACATGGCGTCTTCAAAGAGCACTAGGTTCATTACTGCGTTCAGTTCATTGTACTGATCCAGGGCATCTGTAAGAATTTTGTTGATGGTGGGCCAATCTTTGATGAAGTCATACACAGAATCTCCCAGGCCATTGGAAAAATGGCAACAGATCAGAGGCTTTTCCATCACAAGCTCCTCTTTCTGGTCCTGCAACGAAGTTAATTTAGAGCATTAGAATGATAAGTCAAACAATTATCTAGGCAAAAGTAGTCCTTGCAACATTCTGGTTGATAGAATTGGATTTAATCTCAGTTTCTGAGTCGAGAATTGATAAGAAAAATAGCTTGTACCATATAATTTAGTCTATTTTTGGGGTACTTTCCATCAGATTTCATAAATGATATTACATTCAAATTAAATCATATATACTAATAATACTATAATACAATCACCATTTACTCATGTACGAGAAAGCATTGAAAAGAAATGGCTCTTACAGTTATCTGACATAGCATAGCATTGCAATTAGGTATCTCTTTTCTAGTGTACAATATGAAGGAGATCTGAAAAGTTCTGATACTTGACAAGTAGCATGCAAAAAAATGACTATATGAACTTAATTTTTAAACATTAGATTCTACAGCATGACATGTTCATGGTTTGAAGAAGTTTGCAGATTATTTGTGAAGAGTTTGCTTTATCTTTTCCAACTGTTTACCATTGGGCACAAGAATTCAATCAAGGTAAAGAACACGTGTCTGACAACCCACGTTGAGTTAGTCCAAAGTCAGCAGTGAACGAGAAACATCATATTAAAGAAAACTCAAGAGAAATAATCAGACGTTCAAATGACTCCATTTATATAATTGACAATGACCGTCTTCAAATGAAAAAGTGTGTTCATGATAGATATTCCATTCTACTGACCGAAGATCAAAAACATTAGAGGATATATGAATGCTCAATTTATTTGAACTCAACGGACTCAAAAGGATTATTATAGATTTTGTTACAGAGAATAGGATTTGGGTACCCCATTTTAGCATTCCGCCAAAACACATGCATAGAATGTGGATGACCGGAAAAGAGGATAGACCAGTTGTTTTATTTTATGATTATAGGGCAGGAAACGAATCTTCTCTGTTGTTTTTTTTTTCGAGTACAACAGACCGCTTGTGCTTGATAGAATATTAAGGAACACAACAATAACTGCCTCATATTACACCCAAAAGATACTATCTCCAGTAAAATCTGCTGCTGATGACAGACTTAATGTTGGAACATCTTGCTCATTGCTCCTCATGGCAATATCCCCCTTCACAAAACGAGGGCTACAACAGTGTCTACAGCAGGCTGGAATCCTAGCTTTACCACGCCTAGCCTACAGTCCTGACTTAGAACCATGTGATTTTTGGTTATTTGATGTCTTGGAAAAAAAACTTGCAGGAAGAAATGTTAAACACATGCAAGTTCTTGCAAATGCCATCAATTCAGAGACCTCTAAGTGAACATCATTGTTCATCCCAGAATTCATTGACAAGACTGATTCTTTCCATATGGTAAATGGTAGAGTATATTGAAGATCTGTGAAATTTTCAGATGTGTAGATGTTCGTTATTGAGATAGAGCACTACTATCAGAACTTTCCGATTGTCCCGGGTATAATAAAATCATGTTATAAATTAAGCATGTGGAAGGTAATTTATTTTAACAAACTGGTTGCAATTGAATAAAAAAATTGATCTCAAGGATGCATGGGAGAAGTAAATTTGGATCACTAAAGTTCGTTCATTTGATTTAATATTTTTCTATATATCTACATACTATCAAAATTTTGCTAACTACAATTATTCACTAAAGTCGCATCACATAACTTTCAAAACATTTGAAAAAGAATTTATGTCGCTTTAAGGCAGTGTTTTTATTTTAAAGTACATCTGCTATATAATTGTTCACGTTAGGGTCTGTAAAACTCTGCGGTCAAGGTCACAAAATAAAAATCAAAGTGGTTCCACCTGGATTCACACACAAAAAGCCATCATCTCACCCCTAAGAGGTATTTGTCCAATTCACAAATTTAATAAAGAAGAAGTGTACATTCCATCAAAATTCTATGTTTCACCATTTTGATATATTTAATAATAACGAAGTTATCACTTAAATCACCTCAAAGTTCTTTTTCAGAATGTCCACTTGGATTTTATCATACAGCTCAATATCATTGCGGTCCACAAGCTTATCTCTATATACTCTGTTAGCCTCATGAAAATACAATCGAACCAATTGAAGAGTCGTCTTACATGCATCAGCTGAAGCAAACAACATTCCCTTGAGAAAATATGAAATAGATGACAATTAATTTCATGGCAATATATAAAGTTATAAAATAAAACCACGAAATAAAAGAATAACAGTGCTCGACTTTAATGTTAAAGGAACGGTCTTTCTACGGGAAGTGTGTGTAATCGTGATTGTTGTTTATGATTGTGTCTTGCTTCATACTTCCTGTGATGTTTTGGTGTTGGGATTATTATGGTGGTCTGAAGTTGCAGGGAAGGTGTTTATCTTTGTGTCTACAGTACTGTAGAAGTAAATAATGATTCTATATCAATATATTTGAATTACTATTGACTCCTAAAGATCTGTTTCATATCTTTTACTAGGGCAATCTACGGGGGGAGAAATCGTTATTGTTGTCACTATTATTCATAATTGTGTTTGTTGATAAGAAATTTGATATATTATAAATAATATATATATATATATATATATATATAATATATATATATATATATATTATATATATATATATATATATTATATTTATATATATATATTATATATATATAATATTTATAATATAATATATATATAATATTATATATATATATATATATATATATATATATTATTGCTGTTATGTTTGTATAATTGATCAAGTAGTGTATGAGAACCGCCTCAAATGGTATTAAATCGGGACGATTTAAATGCTAGAAATTAAAATATAGCCATAGGTATAAAACTATATATATATAATTGAGGACAATAGATTTAATAGTCTCTTAAAGCAATGAAAAATAGAATTTCACATTACTGGTTATTTCTTTTTAACTTCAAAATTAGTTTGAAGCACCTGATTCACCCTAACATAAATACAATGTGAGGAGAAGTATCACTGCAGATTTTAGTGGAGAGGAAGAAAAGCCAAAATTCGCCCTGGTTGTGCTTGCAAATTTTAACGATTATTTCTTTAAATCATATTTATCTCTATGCATTATCTGCCTCCTTCTTGATCTTAACTTTCATATTTTGATTATGGGTGAAAGTTATTTATGCAGGTAATTTGTATTTCCTATCGAATCAAAACAAGTTAAACTATTTACAATTGTAAAGGTAAATAAACATAAACAAATCAGAAACATTTTTAAAAAGACCCTATCATCGGATAATTATTTTAAAATTAACTATTAGCAAACAGTGTTTATAGAAGCTATTAATATACTGCCATACAATGATTATTGTTCATTTTGTTCAGAACATTTTCATTTCATGTACCAATAGATTAATATGACTCTCATCTTTTTGAGACGTCTTATGCCTGAGGCTTTTAGAAGGTCTAAAGTTTAAGACTCTTAGACAAGTCTATTAATGTTTGTAGTAAAAGTTTTTTGACTGAACGAAATAAAGCGTTTTGTCATTGAATGTTAGTTAAATAATGTCACAATTTTAGCTTTAAAATAAAAACAAATTGGACATTTATTTCGATTGACTTTATGAACAATTATTTAAAAGAACCAAATAATACCTGAAAAATATTTGACATATCTCTCAAATTAAAGATGTAATGAAATTTGATGGCTGTAGGCAGAAAACTGGAGCACATCTTGGTCTGAAAAGCGATTGCACCTTGTACCAAGATAGAGCAGTACCGTTGGACGATGTTATTAAAGTTTTTGGTGACCATATGCTGACTAAAGATTCCCGAATAGATGGCTGCTAAAGCATCTTTGGTTGGAAGACTAAGTGCAAAGACACAAAAGTGACGCTGATTTGGAAAATGAGAGAAATAAATGGTTGAATTATTTTTATTTTTAGGAGTTGATCTATGTTAGTGATACTTCCAAGCGGCTATAAAAATAGATTAAACATGATATATACAATTTGCTTGCAAAATCTTCATTTTTATTTAGAAAAAAATAATATCAAACACCTTTAATCCTTTCCATTATTGACTCATTTTACTTTGGAAGATGTTTGTTCTCTTCATCATGATATAATACATTAAATGCGGTAAATATGCACATTTAATACCAAGGACAGCATATTGAAATAATGAATGCGTAATGACAGCATAATGAAAGGAAAATATAAACTATGGTAATTACCCAAAAGAAAATATACCACCTTGTTCCATAAAAGCAAACGATAAAGTCCTGAAGACAGTTGGGCAATTTAAATATCTTGGTACCATCATAACAGCTGATTAAGGTGTGAAGCTGAGATATAATGCCAGATTGGTCAAGCAAAAGCAGCCTTCCAAAACATGATCAACATTTTTCGAGACAGACACATATGTTAAACACTAAAAACGAGGCTTCTGCAATGCTCAGTTGAACCCATATTGACATACTCATGTGAAACATGGACACTTGTTTTGATGTAGAAAAAAGGTCCGTTGATCAATTGTGCTCAAACTTTCAGCACTGGTACTCAATGATTTGATATTTAGTTTACAGTTTACACATTTTCGATACAACAAGCAATTCATGAGTTATGGCGTTACTTACTTTAATTCTAGGACAGCTCTTGTAATAAAAGGCTTTCATATTGTCTTTTCATATATAATTATATGCTGTTTTCTCACCTGTAATCGTGCATCGATTGTAAAACTGCCAGCCGTTGGGTTCATGCAAGAAACAAACTGAGTGTTGTGAATTTCCTTAAGAGTTAACTTTTGTCGATCATACCAATGGGCATGGTCGATACAGGCTCTCACCAAAGTGTGGGGCTGCACAGTAAAATACTTGTCAACCTATACAAATTATAATTTTAAGTACAATATCACAATTGTTAAAAAGAGTGATCAAATCACTAAATAGAATAGACAATTTGGTGAGGCAGATGACAAAAGCAAAGCGAACCAAAAGACACATAAGTAGCCCTTCAATAGGCCCATGGAGCTTAGTCTATCCCAGTTCTATAGAGGGAACAGACAATAGCAAATGCTTGCTATCTTTTGGATGGATACACACACACACACAAACACACACACACACATATATATATATATATATATATATATATATATATATATATGATATATATATATGATATATATCATCATCATCATCATCATCATCAGATCTAATATGCCCAGCTACTCAACCACTGCTGGGTGGACAGGGGGAGGGGGGGGGGTCAGAAAAAATCTTGACAGCAACCAGGAACAATCTCAGTCCCTTTGCGTGTGAAGCGAATGCTCTACCAATTGAACTATCGGGACCCTCAAAGACAGCACACGCAATCTTAATTATTATATTTCAATATTATAAAAAAACACCTCTGCTCTTCCTATCAAATCCTTAAATATCTTTCTTAGTGATTTCAGTACACTTATTATTCTAAGTTTTAAAGTTTTCTTTGTTCAATATTCAAGATGTTCAGAAATCTTCTTGGGTTTGTGAAATTAAATAATCAGTAATACACCTACGACATTTAAGTACACTTAATACATAAATAGTGGATGCTCAAGTCTTTGTGACTGATGTTTGTTTGAATGTGCAATGGGATGCATGGGAAGTTCCAAGATCAAAAACGACTTAATTTGTAAACATTTTTGTTAGAAAATCAAATCTGATTTTTTTTCATCAAAATAGATTAAAAAAAACAAAACAACAACCTATTGGGAAACCCTTATTCTCTTTTCTTTTTTAGGAAAAAAAAGACATGAGTCAGGAAATATTTACATCCGCCTGTACCTGGATGCAGAATGATATTTTGACTCACTGGTATTATTCTTAAGGACAAATCGTTAAACCTCTAACAGAAAAACAAAATAAAGGTGACCCACAAACTAGATTCAGAAAACTGAGGCTCAAGAGAATATCATCAGAATTAGTATATTTGTGGGGTTTTTTTTGGTTAAAGAAACGAGTCTCACCTCCTTCCCCCTTCCTCTCCGCCCAAGTTTATCCCGGTTTCTATAGCATGAAAGTCACAACAGCAATAGCTGACTACCCTTTTGATAAGATGCTAGTCTATTGCAAAGTACTTTTCACCAGATCTAACAGACCCAGTTACCCAATTAATGCTTGGTGAACAGGTGAGGGTAGGGGTTGGATCTGAAAAATACCTCGATTTCAGCCCCTCTGCATGTGGAGCAAGTGCTCTACCAATTGAGATTGGGACACCAAACAGGCACTTTATTTGGCTGAAATTTTAAAAGTTAATCTTAAGATTGAGTTTTGAGCATAGAGTTTACCTCAACACAATACCATTTTGAGTGAATAAGTCACACATCAGAATTAACACGAATAAGGATATTGGTGGAGTATAATGAAAGGATTCTTGAACTGTTTTGCTTAAAATGTCAAACCGACTCCCAGTGCAGCGCTCCCGAATGTTGCGCCATTCAAAACTTGAAATACAAGAGTTCAAGACTCCTTTATTATTTTGTCATCATCTTAAACTTCTCCCAGTCTGCAAATGTTTACTATAATCATAAACTTATTCCAACATTATTATGGCTAGTGCAATTTAATGGTTTTACCATGCTCAAGGACTATCAAAATACTTCATATATAAGCTCAGAAAGGAAAATTGACAAAAATCCAATTTATAATGTACAAGTCATCTATTAAACGTCCTTAATTGTACTTGTATTCTTACAAAATTCATAATTGCATACAGCCAATTAGTCAAGAACATTGCCTAAAAGGACGCTCGACATCAACTGAGTTTTTGTTACAAGATGGGGCACCATACTTCTAAGCCTACAAGTATAAAAGCATAATGAGTTGGAAACTGAAGAGAAAATGTCAAACCTCTGGCATATTCATATCGTCAACAAAGTAGACGAGCTTTCTTGTTCCAGGTGGACCATAATTGCGACCAGCTTTCTTCTCCAGAGGTTTTTCAAGAATGTTTTGCAGCATTTCGCTGGTTGTATAGAAGTTAAAGGGCACGTTGGCTATCATGTAATCGTCTGACAATGACTGCAGCTTGTTCTGCATCAGTACTGTCTTACCGGTCCCAGCACCCCCAACAAGCATCACAGGTATTCGAGTTGATATTAACATGTCAATAAAGAAACGGAGTCGAATAGTCTCAGCCGTATGCACAATGGTTGCCTAAAATAAATATAAATAAAATATAAATACGGTGTTTACACAATCATCACATCTTTCTTAAGCGTTCTGTTTGTACCACCACTCTAACAATATTCATCATTACCATTAGGTAAGAACTGATTCTCATCTGATTGAGTTGAATTCAACACCAGTGTTGTAACATTGGAGAAGACACTTCACACACATTATACCACTTGACTCAAGTGTGAATAAGTACCTGTCCATAGGTACTGCAGAAGATTGTTAGAGAATTAGTGAAAAAAAAAATCACATAATTGGTGAATTGAGATAAATACATAGATATATGCTAGCTTGATGGAAGAAAAAATTAAGTATTCAGAAAAACATTGAACGTTGTGAAAACATGAAAACGTGCTTAATAAATATTTTTATATTTAAAAAACAATAATCTAAAGCCAGTTATTAACTCGCAATTGATTTGTCCTTTTTGAAAGTCCCCATCAAATATTAAAATGAATCATATTTATCAACCAAATTGTATGACAAGCAATGATGCAGACTGATTTGTTACAAAATGAACTGTATTGATTTGCCAAATGAAATTAAAGGAAAACGCCTGACTTTGTTTTACATTTGAAACTAAAATCCAACGTGACTTAAAAAAAGAGACGAGGACTCAGATGTCAATTTATTTTCTTGTGATTGTGGGTCGTGAAATTGAATCCACCAAAATATGGAAGCCTCATGTCAGATTCTATCAGCTTATGTTTTATGAAAAACAAATGGCGACGGGCTTTTTAACTGAATATATTTGAATGATCCATATCCGTAGATTAGGTAATAAAAATATTTACATTTTTAAATGAGTCTAAAAGCTTTCAGAAAGAAAGAAAACTGAGTGGCAGGGGGGATTATTCATTTTGTAAGACTTAGCTAGGCCAAAACATTCGTATCAAAATATGATTTAAATTTTGTAATATTCTGTTATATCCAAAGGCTGACTTATTGATAACTAAAAGATTGAAAGGAAACTTTTTCAAGCCTATAAAGTAAAGGTTAATGAAAATCTAAAATAATCAATTAATACATTTGCAGGGTGAAATTTCATCATTGAGCTCAAATAAAAAAAAAACGAATCCATATAAATATTCAAAAATTTAGATATAGGTATATTAGTATCATTAGATTATTTTTTAATTTGATTTTCTGGAAAATAAAACAAACTTGTAATGGCATTTCAAAAGCCAACTTATGTAATGTAATGAACAATTGTAAGTTGTCGACGTAAATCCCTGTGGTCGTCCAGGTGGAAGCAGTGGAAGTTTTCTCAATATTATGATGTACTTTAAGACATATGAAATAATAAAGATATTGACAATTCCCTAAACACTTTATTTAGACAATTCAAATTTCAATATGCAATGTTTAAAAATAACATTTAAACTTATTTAGAGGAAAACAACTTTGGTGTAAATCAAAATTGATGAATACTAAAGCCAATTTCTGAATTCTAATCATAATCTAAAAAGATCTGCCAATTTTGGAGGACATGAATATGATTGCCCCTTACCATCACACCGAAGAATAATTGGGAAATACCATCAACACTTTGTGTTTAAACATTCAAAATTGACAACATAGTGTTTCATTTGTCTTAAATTAGTTAAGCTGACGAAAAAGATATCTTGTAATAGTGAATGTAATAAACCAACTGTTCGCAACATAGTACCATTTTGAGGCGAAAAGCTATGTGGTCTTGTGGTATGGCCCACACTTCTGACCGGAAGGTCCTGGGTTCGAGTGGTGCATAGTTGAGTCCTTGGAAAAGAGTCTTTATTCACATTTTCTCACTATGCACAAGTGTAAAGTGTGTACCTGGCCATTAACAGCACTGACTCTGTTGGAAAAATTGCAAAATCGCCTAAAATGCATCATGTCTTTTCTCTCCATGGTCAGAATTTTTGTTGGGTTGTAAAGCACTTTCAGCAAGTTGAGTGAATATTGCGCTAAATAAATGCTCATTTATAATAACATAAAGAATACCTGGAGGGGAAGATCGGGGTCAAATTCAAAAGGAGGAACTAGACTTGTCCATGGTTTAAAGCTTCTTGAGTTATTGTCAATAAAATAGTCAAAGACAGTGCCGTGAGATGGGAATTTGATGGTTTTGAATTCCGTTACCCACCATTTATTGAACTCCACACGGTGGTCTGTTAGCTAGAGATTATAAAACCGTTGGTAAGACAGGTTAATAAATTGTGATACGAGCAGGTCATGATAGAGCCATTGAAGAAGAGTGTAAAAGTAAATGTCAATATATTGATTGAATAAAAGGGTTATCATTACTTTGGAGACAAGAGTATCAACAAGGATAATAGACCAAACACTGTGAAGACAAAAGGAGCAGACCCTCTTTTTATGTCACACAATAATCGCCCTCTTGTGTTCATAATATAATTCTACACACAAAAGCAGCGTTAAATAGAAAAATTATAATCCGTGCACATTCTTGTAGTGCAAATAATGAAGTGGCCTTAATACTGACATCCCTGAGTTTCATTATCATGATATTCGAGTTTATTCCCATAAAGACAAACTTGGAAGTTATTTTAGTATTTGGGTGTCTGATGATAAAATAAAGTAAGAATATGATGTTTCTTTACTTTTAATCCATCTAACATAGGTACAAATGGAAGCATTTTGTCCTCGCACTGTTAGATTTAGAGGTTTACAATTTTTAACATTTGACTGCGCCCATGGAAGTGTCATAGCCTCGGTCATTTCTGAATGTAAGTTACAGAAAAGCTGTGAAATTGTAACTGTCGGCTTGCATGGGTCGAAACAGAAGTTGACAATATGTAAATAGCATTTACCTGGTCTTGGAACATGGAACCTCCAAATGCCCAAACACAACAGAAGACAAAGTAGATTTCATACAGTTCTTTTGGAGCATCAGCAGGAACGTTCTCTTCCTTGAGCAGACATTCCAATAAATACGTTAACATTTGAACATGGGCAATTTCCGCTATTGGAGTGATCTTTTTGAATCTTCCCCTTAGTGTATCCAAGATATGGGGTACGTATTTGTCAAACAGAATGGGAAGATTTGACTTCTCCGTCTGTTTATCCCTCTTGTCAATCCAACTCTGAACATAACTGGAGAATGCAACATGGCCAAGAGGTATTGGTTTTTCCAACATTACATTAAATCAACTGATTCAGAGGGGAATTTTAAACGTGTGTTTATGGGTCTGTATGAGAGAGAATGTGAGTATTTGTTTGGTGGTAGTGAAATTCAATTGAAAGTCTAAATAGAATGGTAATAGCTTTTATAAATAATTATCTTTAGTCTAAAAGTACTTGCTACGCTAAGATATTCGGTTTTTATCACTTTTTACTTGTTCTTTTTTTCTGCATCTTGTCTATTAATGTACATATTTATGCATGCATGTATCAATTCATCGTTATATCATTTACTTTCATCTAAGCTAAACATTGACGTAATTTCTAAACTACGAAATCATCATGAGTAAATATTAATATATTTTTTAAAACGCATTCTTACGGATTCCAACCCAAATCGTTAGGGTTAAGGAATAGGATGCCGGCCCTTGACACTGTGGCAGGTGTGGCAGTCCGAAGGTTGCTGATTTCAAACAAGAGACGCATGGACGGTGTCATAGTAATACGTTCATTGCTGGCAAGAGTAAGGACCTGATAGGGAAATAATAAAAGTTTCGTTTCACGCACAGACAATGAGTTTAGGCTAAAACAAACAGTGCTAATTTCATTCCTTTGAAATTAACATACCAATCAAAGTCATACCTATGTCCGTGATAGAAGTTAGAGGTTGCCTCTGTTAATGAAGTAAAATGAGATGATTCTTTCACTCTAGCTTTTAACCCTTGCCAGCTAATGATTTTTGTGGTAATCTTTAAGCGCACCAGATATTAGCATTATTTCACAAGTATAAGATTGTATAAGATTGCGTGATGAGAATTCAATGACACTCATTTATAAGCGCAACAAAAATAAAAATGTTAACGTTTAAAGGTTTAATCTCTTGTTTCTTACCAAAAAGAAAAAA
>NC_088364.1:36652932-36660432 GCF_034508935.2 Berghia stephanieae | reverse complement strand
ATTTTTTTTTAAAAGAAAAAAAATGTAAAACTCCCAAAAACAACTCCCGAATGAGAGCTTGCATGTCTTTAAATTGCCGTATTGAATGTTGTATGAAGTCTTATTCACCATTTTTGATTCACTTTTTTCAATTTCAATTTTGAAGAATGGGAAATTTGGAACAAGCAGGTAGAAAACAATTTCGATATCGGGGAGGAACTAAAAGCTTATAAAACAATTCTGGGAAAAAGACAGAGATATTCAAACTAGAAAAAAGGGAATTTGAACTTCAAAATGTGATCAAAAAATGATTGGAGTGGAGGGAATCTGTACATTAATATACTATATTTTCTTGCATTGTCCCATTAAATTTATTCTTAAATTTATTTATTAAAAAAACAATTAGTATTGTGCTTGCATGAGTTTCATCTAAAAAATATTGCAATATCCACATGCATTCATTTCAGAAACTTGTATTTTCCATATTGACAATAGTCCTTCGGAGCCATAGGGCCGATAGAGTTGGAGTTTAATCCAGGTCTTGCAATTCTTGCTGTTCTTGGGATAGGACATGGTGATTCATTAACATGTAAATACTTCATAAGTATTGCGGTAGTTAGCGCTTACAGTATGAGCGTAGGTGCTCTCTGTGTCAAGATACATAGTATTATTGTTTCCTGTAACCAGCTTTAAAGATTTATTTTATAAAACTATCAAAATTGCACATTTTTGGTAATAATACTTAATTGATCAAATCGATTAAGATGACGTTAAGAGAGATTTTTTTTTTACCTATAAGTCCCATAAAAACAGGCATGTCGTCAATGACAATTTTCGGGGTGTTGAAATCACGTAAGGCTCTCATTAAGACCTGTGTAAAGGGAATGTATAAACCCATAATACAAGAAAATAAACTTGACAATAATGATATACAAAGTTTAGCTGAATGCATTTTCAATCCATAAGAAAGGTGAAGATTAATGTCCAATTTCTGGGCCCACGTCGTGCCAGCCTTGAGTAATTTAGCTTGGCTAAGCTCTTCGGATGGAATTCAGATTGAGACACAAAGTCACGCTTATCACTCAAAGACAAATTCACTCATATATTGTATGTCGCAGTAAAGCTGTTGAATTGTCAGGTTGCTATCTCAATGCAAAAAAATATTCAAAGTGATTTGATAATGAAGAATCAGTGCCTATATCACTTAATTATGGAAGAAATTTTGCCATTTGTACTATCTCAAATATCGTGTTGTAGATTATATTTTGGGTATGAGCTATTCCTTGTTACACTGATCTTATGTTTCAATAAAAATAAATGGCTTACAGGGATTATTAATTTGCATTACAATCCATGTCTTAAATATGCATCCTATATTGATTTTATGTTATATGAAAAGTACGTATTCCTTCTAATTAACTCTGGATTCAAAAACAACAAACAAGGCTATTCTTTCATAATGACTGGCTATGTTGATAAAAAAACAATGTCATCTGCTTAAGTAAAGATAATATGTTTTTAAAATGTTTTAAGGGTTGTATGGCGCTTGCGACACACTTAGGCCATTTCAGCGCCAGTAAAAAGGGAAAAATTGGGGTATCTAGTCAAGAATGTTATCGATTTACAACTGAAAGCACACGTGAAAAAGTAAGACAAAGGGTTAGGGTTCAAATAGGGAACAGATGTAGATTTCAAAAGCGCACCATCAGAACAAGCACATGTCCCCACTAAGAGGAATACACTCAGATGTTTACAAACCATTACATATTTAAAACCAAAAATATGTAACAGTACATAACAGAGAGATGATTTAAAAGGAAAAAAAATATAATCCCCCAAAGCTATAACTATACATTTGACTGTTTCCCTCCCAGTCAAGGACTCCATCCATAGCTAGTACAAAACTAAGTAATCTCATTCAATGACAAAGACAGAAATCAACTCGGATAACAGATACAGGGGATAGAAAATGCAATGTGGCCCCTGCCCTAAAGATAATATGAGTGTGACATCAAGCAAAAGAAGAGATCGGCATGTCTCTCATTAGAATGTTATAAAAACAGTGATTGGCATACCTGATCTTCTGGTCTATGTCGGTCACCCCTCTTGAGAGAACCGGCCACAACCAATACCGATTTGATAGCTCGCAGACCCCAGTCGTAATGATCCTGGTAAAAAAAGCGTAAAGAGAGAATCAGTAAAACCAGAGTGCCGATTTGACTGCATCAAACCAGTCTGCCAATCTTAACAAATGCAATATGCGTTCTGCTTTGAGATGCCTTTCACTACTTCGTGGATATGCATTATGAGTTAGATTCATATTTTCTATTATTCTCTTTTCAAAAACACAATATCGTTATCTTCTTGTTGCCCTATAACATTTCTTTTCCACGATATAATTATATTGTTTTGTTTCTAAAAAGATTCAAACTCATGATCAGATATTATGTTGACAATTATTAATGAATTTTCAAAAATGCTGGCAACAAAGAACAAAATCTGCCATTTCTGGCCAATGTTTATTAACACAAAGGGGTCCAGATAGCTCAGTTGGTAGAGCACTCGCTTCACAGTCAAAGGAACTAAGAACGATTCCGGGTGTAGTCGAGATTTTTTATGATCCCCTGTCCTGGGTCTGTTAGGTCTGGCGAAAGTCTTTGCTATAGACTGGCGTACTATCCAAAGGGTAGCAAACAATTGTCATTGTACCTTTCACACTGTAGAAACCAGGATAAACTCCGGATCCATGGGCCCAATGTCTCTGGGGGACTACTTTTTAAAAACTTTTATTTACACAAAGCAACTACATAAATGTATCCTATTCAGGGGAGATAAACACTCATGCCATTGCTTTGAGAGTGAAGCAACACTGGAAAGATGTATGCAAACCTGTTTGGAGAGAAGTTCTTTGCATAAACTGTATAGTGTGATAAACTTCCTTGCCAATAGACGAGCATCCATGAATCCCTCAGCCACTAACATGATTTCACAGATCAACTCAAAATCAGGAACTACCATAGCACAAGGTCTGAAGAAGATAAAACAATGTTGAATGCAAATGTCAAACATTTCATCTATCTTCTAACAGTTTAAACTTAGTCCATTAAAGTCATAAAGTATATTGTGAAGATGGAACTTATCTCTTTTTCTGCAGTATTTAATGAATTTTAAATACTGTTCTAACTGCGTTCACTCACTCTGAAACATAAGCGCTGTAAGAGTCTCAATGAGTCGATTTGAAGACAAAGAAACATACCAGCTATGTATTTTAAAGGGAAAATGCTGGACAATTGATGTATTAAAATCAATCTTACCTAAATAAAGCTTTTAGATTTTCAGGCAGCTCCGCTCTACCAGCATAGCCAGGGTTCATTGTGATAAAAGCTCCGACAGTGGGAACAAGTTTGATTAGTTCTCCCATAAAATTGAATTTCTTCTTTTTCTCCTTGATGGCATCTTGAATGCTTTTCACTTGCACGGCTACAACTGACAGAACTTCGACAGAGATTCTGTTGAATTCGTCAAAACATCCCCATGCTCCTTGTTGCGACAGTCCTTTGAAAATATTTCCAATCGACTGGGCATATAAAAGATGAAATTTCCATAAATAGATGATGATGATAACGATGATGATAATTTTTTTTTAAATTGAGCTTTTATATAGCGCAATATCCACTAAACGTGCTCAAAGCGCTTTACAAGGGGTCCCTGGCCAACAGCAACATTTAACATGTAGGACGGGACATGACGCCTGTTAGGCGATATTACAATTTTTCGGACAAAGACAACGCTGTTAACGGCCAGGTACTCACTTTACACCTGAGTACGGTGAGAGAATGTGAGTAAAGAGCCTTTTCCAAGGACTCAACTATGCGCCGAGCGCGAGGCTCGAACCCAAGACCTTCCGATCCGAAAGCGAGTGTCATACCACTAGACCACATAGCCGCACAAAGGTGGTGGTGATGGTGGCAGCGTTGGTGATGATAATATCTCAAAAATGAATGTTTTTTTCATATTATAATGGTTTAAATAACACTCTATTTTATTTTTGTTAACATTCACTATACCATGCCAATAAAATGTGTGAGGTACTGTAGTTTAGATGTAAATCTAAAAAGGTGTGCAAGTAACGGTCCAGACAAAGTAGAAAGAATAAAATACAAGAATAATCATCCCAAATATTAGCCTACCTCAGGTGGGATTAGACAGAGTGGCTTCCCTAGGGTCTCATTATTTCAACATCCAACCTGGACTGGTAATTCCTGTGTCTTTATTTTTTTTTTTGTCGGGCTTGGGACTGATATCAATCAGAACGCGGAGTTATTAATCTTAACAAAAATATTGGTTCACTACTTAGAGATAAAGATGATAATGACAGAAGAAACAGGAAATCATAAAATGCAATGAACACATGTCTAATTCAAAGGCAATAAGATAAAACTTAAAAAATATTCAAATAAACTACTCCAAGATACAAACTTTTGTCAAGCGCTGTCTTCGACAAATCCTCAAGTTGAAGTGTTTGATAAAGTGCCAAATGCTGACCTTTGGACAAGAACAAACCAAGAGCAAATAGATGTCCAGGTCAGACACAGAAAGTGGCGATAGATTGGCCATACCCTGCGGAAAGAGCCCTGTAATGTAACCAAGCAGGCTCTCGAATGGAACCCACAGAGCAAGAGGAAACGGGGTCGTCCAAAACAGACTTGGAGGAGAAGCCTTCACCAAGATTTATGCATCTCCAATCAATACCTTTTAAGTCTTCATGAGAGACATAATATAAAATACTGGGCTTATTAAATTACATAAATAGGTACACTAAACAAAAGTCCCTCTAGATAAATTTGGAGAGATGCCCATTTCATTTCAAATTTTAGAAGTCCAATGGAAGTACCTATAATTTGGACACAAATGATCAAGGAATTCCATGATCATGCAAATACAAAAGTTATTTTTCTATTATGGGGCTAAACCCTACAACGGACGATCCATTACAAATCTAGCAATTTGAATAGAATGATTTTTAGATAAATGGCAATTACAAGCTAAAGTCAAAGTCACAATTAAATCTTTAAAAATTGAAAGGCAATGTGCTCAAAATAAAATCTTGGAAGACAATCATAAGGGCAATGAGGAGGACAGTCAAAGTTGTGATGCCCAAATATCATACTATCGCAAATCAAAAATATAAGCTAGTAACTTTAAATAAAGATACTGCTAACATTCATTGTCTATTGAAATGAAGACTTACTTTATAATCCATCTGCTCAGAACAGTTGAAGACATAAACCATAATGCCAAGAGCTCGTCCTAAATCTTTAGTGGTCTCTGTCTTTCCCGTACCTGCCGGCCCTGCAGGGGCACCTCCCATGATGAGATGAAGGGACTGAGTCAAGGTGATATAGCATCTTTTGGGGTCCAAAAAAATAAAATAGATGAGCTACATATATTGACAATATACAGTCCAAGCTGATATTTGGGACGCCGCTTAATTGGGACAGCCCCTTTATTGGGACGATTCCTTGGGAACAGAATTTTTCTAAATAAAAAGTCATACCATTTCCAATTCCCAGCCGCTTAATTGGCACAGCCCGCCGCTTAATGGGGACGAAATTTGACAATGGACATCCCCATAAAAGAGCTTTTTTGTTGTGTCTAATTTAAAACGATGGTTCATAAAATGCAAATTGATCAACCGGATGTATGGTCGTACTGTTCATCACAGAGGTGTAAACAATAGACTTTACCTGTAGTAGTTGTGGTAGGGATGATGATATGCTGGTATCTGTTGTAGTAGTGGTGGTAGGGATGATGATGTGGTTGTAGTTGTTGTAGTAGTGATAGTAGAGATGATGATGTGGTGGTAGTTGTTCTAGTGGTGGTAGGGATGATGATGTATAATGGTTGAATTTTTATATTGCTGGGACAAAAAGTAAACTGCATTTTCCGGGACAGCCAATATTTGTTACAAATTTCAGGGACAAATCAGGAAATTCCGATATGGGAGGCATGCCCGCGTTAGATCAAATTAGCAGTCAGGTGACCGATAAGGTAACCCAAATTTGACATCAAACAAGTCTCCCTGATTACGATGTGGACTATGAAAAATGTGAATAATTGCCTAATGTGGCTATGTGGTCTTGTGATATGACACTCGCTTTCGGATCGGAAGGTCCTGGGTTCGAGCCTCACTCGGCGCATAGTTGAGTCCTTGGAATAGGCTCGTTACTCACTCATTCACAATTGCATTCACAATAGTAACCACTACCAAAAGCAAGTTAAGTTAGAAGTATAAAAAAGACTGTTGACATCAAATATGTTTTAGGCATTATATTATATAATACTACATCGTTCCAAAAATTAGTCTGCTTTAATTGTGTGCTGATAGCTTTCCTTTTTTGGACCTGTGAGACGGATCTAATTCAAGTGATGCAATAAATATTACAATTTATAAAGTAAAAGGAATCGTTACTGTTAAAGATTTGTTTCTTACAGACTAAGGTGCTGGTATGTTTTGCTGGAATTAAAACAATTCGAATATTGCAAAGATGCTGCTGTTAATGATGGTTTAATAACAGCAGTGACAATGGAAGGATGATGATGATGATGGTGACGATGAAAATGACGATGATGATGATGATGGTGATGATGATGATGATGATGATGATGATGATGATGATGACGATGATGATGAGATGATGATGACGACGACGATGATGATGATGATGATGATGATGATGATGATGATGATGATGATGATGATGATAATGATGATGATGATGATGATGATGATGATGATGATGATGATGATGAGGATGATGAAGATGATGATGATAATAATCTTATCATATATATGGCAAATTGGATTTTTAGTAATACTAAGGCTCCATAACTACTGGACCAATGATCACCAAATTTTGCATGGGGTTTCCAATTGACATGCAGATGGTTTGTGTGTATTATGAGATTGATTAGACAGTGTGATGATTTTATCGAAAAACCAAATTTGTTTCGTCAAATCCCATCGAAAACAAACGCCATCATTTTTAGCACGTGGGTTGTGTGTCAACCTTCCGGTTAGCGATTATGACAATGAGGTGGAGTACTTGCATTGAATCAATAGCAGTTAGTGATTCCTCTCATTATTTTGAATACATTCAATTTCTTAAAATTTAAATCAACCATTTCCCGCTTTTAACATAGGGAAAGAATTCTATGATAAGTGAGCAAAATATATAAAACATTAAATGCCGAATATATCCCCCATGCCCAAATATAGGTCTCCGTGGAGTTCTCTTACGAACTTGAACAATGTTTTGTATATTAAGACAATAGAAATTGAGTTCAAATTTAATTCAACAATTGAATCATAAATTTTGAGTTGATCAACTTAACATCGTGTTCATTGAACGGGCACCGTTAAACTTTAAAAAACTTTCTTAAAACTATTATTAGATCACATTGAATCAAATAATATGGGAGAGTCATTCCAATTGACATAAAAAGCATGCCACATTAACA
>NC_088364.1:36630432-36645432 GCF_034508935.2 Berghia stephanieae | reverse complement strand
GTACATGGCCGTTCGTTGTCTTTGTTGGGAAAAAATGTCACATCGCCTGACAGGCGTCATGTCTCGTCTTTCAAGTTTAATATTGCTGTTGCCTTGGGACCCCTTGTAAAGCGCTTTGAGCACGTGGATATTGCGCCAAATAAATGCTGTGTTATTATTTTTTTAAAATAATATTTTTATAAATGCTGCGCCAGGAAGAGGTAGATGGCAAAAGTTTCGTTCTTCATCATCGTAAAATTTATAAAGGATTTCATACGAAATAAAAAATAGTTTTCATAATTTTCAATGTAATGATATAATAATATGCCAGTTCTTTTTTTTTCTCCTCCTCACCCGTTGACGCGACATGACGGTCGACCTTGACACAGACATTTGGGACTGGCAGATGCTAAAAAGCCTTGACTACGTGATGACAGGGGTGGGCATTGTAACCTTGAATTATAATTTACAAACAACGCCCCCCCCCCCCAAAAAAAAAAGAAAAAAAAGAGCTGTGTGCGTGTGTGTGGTGGTGGTGGTGGGGGGGGGGGGGGGGTGCGAATGCGAGTAGTCCGGAGGAGTACCCGTTTAACCTGCCACGGGAGCACTGTCGATTTGTTTTATAAATAATAATAATAATAATAATAATAATAATAATAATAATAATAATAATAATAATAATAATAATAATAATGATAATAATAATAATATAATAATAATAATAATATATAATAATAATAATATTATTATTATTATTATTATTATTATTATTATTATTATTATTATTATTATTATTATTATTATTATTATTATTATTATTATTATTATTATATTATTATTATTATTATTATTATTATTATTATTATTATTATTATAATTATTATTATTATGACGATAAATAACAAATCTTTATTGTCCACAAAATGGAAAACTTTCCGTGGTCTACGTTGCTTTTAAACTTAAATCGGATTGAAAATGTATTGATGTTATGCGTATTGGAAAAATACACACATCTCCATCGGGGTATAACATATTAACACACAAAACTGCAAATTCGAACGTTCATAGTCTGATTGATATAACTTAGTGATAAGTTAATTATAAAAAATGGCTGTCTAAAAGCAATAACAACGGGTTGACTAACGTCAAATTAATTCCTTCTATTGATGCTCTGTGTTAAATTAAAATACTCACAAAGTCCGCCAGCCAGAAATATCATTCCAGCCCAAAAATCTACATGGAACCTTGAACGTTATTGTCTGATACATTTTAATGAGAACTAATCATAAAAATGGGTGTCTAAAAACAATAACAATGAGAGGAGTGACATCAATTTGGTTCCTTCTATAAATATCCAAGAACTTTACTCACTCCAGCCGCTCTCTCCTCCTTCAATACATATGAATCTATTCCCTCATCACTTTTTTGTAAAATGACATTCGCCTTTGGATCGGACGGTACTGGATTCGAGTCCCACTCTGAGTGGCGCATAATTGAGTCCTTGGAAAAGGCTCTTTATTCGCATTTTCTTACCTTGTTCACTGTTAAAATGAGTACCTTGCTGTTTACAGCGTCGTCTCTGTCGGGAAACAATTGCAATATGCTTAACAGTCATGTCTCGTCTAACATGTTTTTATGTTGGCCAAGGACCCTTATAAAGTGATTTGAGCACCTTTATTGAATATAGCGGTATATATAGCGCACGTAATTTTTTCTCTCTCTCTCTCTCTCTCTCTCTCTCTCTCTCTCTCTCTCTCTCTCTCCTCTCTCCCCCCCTCCCCTCTCTCTCTCTCTCTCTCTCTCTCTCTCTCTCCCGACATGTTAGATTATTATAGCTATTGATACATATGATGCGAATATCTTGGACGGTTATTGATGCTATGAGTTAGGTAAAATGCTCACAACATCCACCAGTCGGAAATAACGTATCGTCACACAAAACTACGAGTAACCTTGAACGTTAAAAGTCTGATTGATATAATTTAGTGAGAACTAATTACCAAAATGACTGCCTTAATACAATAACAAAGAGTGGAAATGATGTCAATTTCGTTCCTTCAACAGTCTAATTGATATAATTTAGTGAGAAGTAATCACTATTGTGCGTAAGACGAAAGACAGAATAACAGACAGTAACTGGGATCGGTTCTGTCGGCCACATAGCTTCACTATTAATTAAAATTTATTTCTAATTTCACCAATTTTTGGAGTAAACACACAGTTCTTAGTATCAAACCTATTGTAAATTTGACGCTGATCACGAATCCGACGTGAAAACAGCGAAAATCCGAAAAAAAAATTGTCCACTTTTTTATACTGCCACGTCCCCGATCGCCGATCGCCTCAAAAAATATCTCCCCGTGTGTGGGCAAAAATCATCTGCGATTAACGCAGGATCGGGTCACAGCGACCTAGCAGTGCCTGTTCGGCGATCCGTCCCGCGATGAGATCTGTCCGTCTATGGGGGGCTTTAGTGCTATAGATCAAAATCATCCAATCTACTTGCCCCAGACCATGCTTTTTTTTTCGTAATTATATCATAATATTTTTCTTGGTTACTTCCGGTTGCCATGGAAATATACCATATTGCATTTTGACCTGAAAATTTTTATAATCAATAAGTATTCACATTTTTCGATGCATATACTTGAAACGTTGCAAACATATATATTTGAATACAATACCTGCATTTTGTCAAAAGGATCCTTTTTCATGGGTTTTTGAAAATAATGTTTGATATTTTTTAATGCTATAGATAGTATGCGCTTGGCTCAGAAGCTCATAACATTGCCATCCGGAAGTATAACGGACCAACACACAAAACTGTGTATCCATGAACGATTATAGTCGGGTTAATACAGTTCAGTGAGCATTACTCATAAACGCGGAGTCAAAAAACAATAACAAAGACCTGAGTGACGTCATCTGCATACTATCTATAAGACCTTTACAATAAATTCATATTTAACAAACCTATAAAACATATCAAGATGCTTCCGACAATTTTTTGCACCAAATATCAAGGCAATTGGTTTCGAAATAAATTAGGGAATCGCATTCAAACATAAAGGAAGACAAAACAGTATTGTGATTAATGCAATAGCCCAAACTAAAACTGCAAAACCATGCTTTACATTATGTGCTATTCCTCCCAGTTATTTACTTCTTTAAAAGCGACTTGGCACTTGTTTTTCTCCTATATTTGTCTCACCTTGAACAATGATAGTCCACAAATCAGCTGAGAGCTTATGTGCGGCATGATCACTGGCATAAGGAACGACGTGGTATAAAAAAGGTCACGGAGTAAAAACAAATGTCAGATGTTTTTCTTTTCCTTTCTATCTTTCACAATTTTTATGTCTCAAATTTGAGCTTTGACGTGCGGATAAAGATACCAAAACGAATGGCCGGATGGGTGATAATCATTGCAAACTCTATTGCTGTGTTGTAGCTAAGGCACTTTTACATAAAATATCCCAATTGACTCAGGTGTGATTAAGTGCTTGACGATAATAGAATGTGAAAGATATTTCAAAAGAATGTACAAACAATATTTAACAAGCTATTTGTACACAATGAAAGATATATCAGATCCTTTGGGGCCTGCTCGGGAAATAACTGAAGAAAAGAAAATCTCCTTGATACTAAAAGATAATAATAATACAAATACTCAGCAAACTTAAAAAGCGGTTCAATGAGAAAAAGTGTGAGATTACAAAATTGCACAATTAGCTTTTAAGATCCTCTTGGTCGGTGAAAATGCAATAAATCCTTTTCTGTCAGTTGTAAACCTAAAGAAGTTATTGAAACATCGAAAGAAATTTATATTAGACTAAACATTTATATAATTACCTTACCAGTTGTATGCGTATTTTGACGTCAGATTCGTTCTAATTACAACACAATGCATAATGGATCGTAGTATGGCCTTTTTTTTTTGGCTTACATGTCATTTTGAATAATAAAAATAAAGAAAGAGGATGAGAAATAACAACAACCAAACTTCAATAACAATAGATGTATTTTACTTACCTGTCCTGAAAGATCTATTTTGTTTTCTGTTTGAACAAACTCCATTTCTTTGCTGTACATGCCAGTGCCGACCTTTCCACTCTTCTCAAGTTCCAATTTAGCCATGTTGTCAAACAGTTTGGTCAATTGCCGGGATACCTAACACACAGTAAGACGCATTTAGAAACTTTTTGTCTACAGGCAAGACTAAATTTGAGTCCCACGTCAGATCAACCAATTGAAAACAAATGAAACATTTTTCTCAATTCCAAATAATTATATTAATGACAAAAAATCTTTTTGAAATGCGAAAAGTCTTTCATTTGACTTAATTTCGTTGGCACAATTCTTGCAATGACTATTTAGTGATAATAATGATAATAAAACACTATAAATTGTACCCCCCCCCCCCAATAAAGAAATTATATATCACTATTCTTACTAGTACATGAGAAAGAGAATATCAAGCCATCAAGAAAATCGTGTTGAAGGAAGTAATATTAACATTAGAATTTGACCCTTTAACCAATTGTATCTCTTAAAAAAAATGATTTGTCATCTTGTTGCAGTGTCTGAAAATGGGGTATATTATTTGTATTATTTTAGTTTCAGCCATGAATCTTATTGCTTGTCTGAGTGTAAAAAAGCCAGTTTTTATTGTTTTTCAGACTCATTCTCGAGACCATGTTGCGTCATTTGTAAGGCCACGCTACAAGTTTACTATTGTTTTCCGGACTGACGAGTTCATTTTGGAGAGAGGCGAGGGTATGGTTTTGCCATACACTGACAATAATTGTCTTCTTCACTCTTCAAGGGCTTGTATTTGCAAAAGGCCCCACGGGGCCATCGCTGCAAAAGTTCAGTTACAACTCAATCAAAACAGTCACAGATTATTTTGACAAGCAAATACATTCAAAACTGTTTTTAAAGTTTCCAAGCACTCAACGTTCGTTATGTCCAGTGGCAGGACATTCCAGTCAGTTATTCTTCGTGGGGAAAAGATGTGTTTGTATGTGTCTGTTCTTGGAAATGGTTTGCTTTTTATGTAGTTTGGGATGATGATGGGTGAGTTTGGGTCGTTGATGGTTTTGTGAAAGGTAACAATACGGAATACCTTGCGCCAATTTTCAATAGTTTCCGTTTAATTGGCTTGAGGGAGGATGTCATACAACCCAGGTCTCTAGATTTGCATCCGGTTGCGAATTTTGCAGCTGCTCTTTGTACTTTTTCAATCTTGTCAATGTCATTTGTTTGTGTAGGGATCCCACACGGCGCTGGCATATTATAATATTAGCCTCATAAGTGATGTGTACGCCTGGGCTTTAATTCTTCGTGGGAATTGGTTTATGTTCCATTTGAGAAACCCCAGCTTCCTACCTGCCTTTGCTGTGATATGTTCTATATGGGTTTGCCACGTTAGTTTCTTATTGAGATGGACTCTGAGGTATTGTATGGAGTCAACATGTTGTGATTATGCATTGTGCAATTGTGAGTATAAGGCTTTTTCTTTATTGATATTGACATAGCATTTTTGAAGGATGGAACTTCATGTGCCATGTATCTGACCACGTCTGGAGGGCATCAAGATCTTTCTGGAGTTCATGTGCATCTGCGCTACATACTATCTATGCTCCTGAAAATAAGGTTATCGTCTACGAATAGTTTAAGCCTTGTTTGTCGAGATAATTCGTTTCCGGTGTCTTTTATAAGTATCAAGAAGCATAAAGGTCAAAGAATCACCAGAACTATTTTATGCAATTATTTACCGGCTTGAAATAAAAAGCCAATACACAGCAAATGTGGAATGAAAAAAACCCCCATAAAGCTTAACCAAAAACTTACAATAGCTGGACTATTTCCATTAGACAAAATATCCAGTAAATCGGCAGATGAGACGAAATAGAATCGTGGAAATGCAAGCCTCTTTGTCTCGAGGTATTCTGCCAGGGCTTTTTCACAAATAGTGAGTTCTTTTTGGATTGCCTCTAACCTTTCAAACAATCCTGGGATTGTACAAGCATCGACAACTATTTTTGTCACACTGATGTCTTTCACAAGTTCCTGGGAAAATAAATAACATATGCATGAATGATTTAGGATTCTAAAAAAATCAAGAGGAGAGGATAGTAAAAATGATAAAATATTGAAAGTGGTCCTTTAAAACTTTATTGCTCTGAAGTTTTAAATGATGTCTTGGGTAATAACCATAAAAGGTGCATGAGATTCAATCATAAATCAATATCTTATCTAATAGATGTAACTCCTAACAATCGTTTCAATTTGAATCAAACATTTAGTTGATATATATATCAATTGGAAGCAAATATTTTTTAATGCGCGAGACACACACACACACACACACACACACACACTCACACACACACTAGCGGAACGATAACAGCAAGATCAAGATTAACATTTTTTTAAACGAGCATTTATATATAAATATTGAAATATACACTTGATGTACTCAGGGCTGTTTACATGGAGTTCCAAGCCAACAGCAACACTTCACATTTAGGTCGCGACACCACGTTATCTATCTATCTATCTATCTATCTATCTATCTATCTATATACTATATATATATATATATATATATATATATATATATATATATATATAATATATATTTTTTGTCATTTTTTTTACAGTGACAATGCTCTTACCGGTCAAGTGCTCATTTTACACATAAGCACAGTGATAGAAAGTAAGTATAGAGCCTTTTACAGGACCCAACTTTGCGCCTCTCAGAGTGGTATTCGAACCAGGGACCCGCAAGTCGGAAGGCGAGTATCATATTACTAGACTGCTCAAAAACAAATTATATATATACAAATACATAGCCGTAGTTTGACATTGTGGAGATTACAAAAAAAAATTACAGGTTACACAAAATATCCAGTTTTCATCTCTTTCCTAACGTTACTTAATCATCTTATCGTGTAATGACTCTATTAACCTCAATGAATTATTTTAATATTTATCTAATTTTTGACTACTAGAAATACAAAATTTTCAGCATCACTCTTGACATTATACAGTTTTGAGAAGGTTAATCACATTTCGTTTTTCTTTTGAATTACATTTGAGTAAATATTATTCAAGCATTGTGTATCCCATTCATTGTGTTCATAAGAATTCCATGTTGGCAATGCTAAAAGAAGCTCAGTTCCTTGTTTGTATAAGGAGATCAAACTTATCCAACCTTGTGTTTTAAAGCTTGAAACAATCTTCAAGACACACAGAATGTTCACAAATTATGGCTTTAAGCCTGAGGGACTTATCTGAAAAAGTTGTGTTTTTGAAGATTATGTTAAATCACACTTTCCTTACTAAAATCCATCTTGTTTCAAAGACAAACAATTGACTGTTGCATTCATTTTATATTGGTTATAATATAATATTTAATGATAGTAGAGCACTCGCCTCACAAGCAGAGGGACCGGTGTTGGTCTCCGGGGTGGTCAGATTAATTCTGACACCTCTATTCATCTAGCAGTGTTTGGGTATAGGGATCTGTTAGATCTGGTTGAAAGTACTTTATGAAGACTAACATGACTTAATATACCATATCTTGATAAACTCCGGCTCCATCGTCCACAAAG
Source organism: Berghia stephanieae (assembly GCF_034508935.2). Taxonomy (NCBI): domain Eukaryota; kingdom Metazoa; phylum Mollusca; class Gastropoda; order Nudibranchia; family Aeolidiidae; genus Berghia; species Berghia stephanieae. The sequence continues at coordinate 36,637,834 of NC_088364.1, read as the reverse complement.
CTTTGGGGGACTACTACTTTTAACCTATGAAAATGAGTACTGAAATAAGGTTATGTTTAATTATTTTTTCTGAGATCCATAAAAAGCGCGGTTAACAAGCTTTATTGTTGGACCGCGGAATTTGACTCTAAACTACCGAAGTTTGGGGGATCAATGAGGCATTTTGGCATTGAGATGAGTAATATTTTTTTAGAATAGTGATCTCGACGTCAGTAATCATAAAGATGACACAAATAATACCTAAATATATTCAAAAACAAAATATGTATCAACCTAGGATACAATGTTCCTACCCCTAATTGAATAGTAATATGTTAAATGCTTTGAAACAGATGTGGTATGGAAGATATTGACAAAATATCTTATTTTCATTTTAGCCAAAATTTCTAATATATATCAGAGAAATTTTGACATGTTGAGTTTTTACATCAATTCATTGATATTTGAAGTAAATAAAAGTTCTGATCAAAATGTATTAACTTGTTTTGTGATTGCATAGCTCTAAGCTGAGTCAGATTCAAAATCTTTTTTTTTCAAGGTTTTAAACAAGTATTAAAGAAGAGTGAACTATCTCACACTATAAAATGCTTTGACAAAATGAATGCAATGTGATATTTTAGATTTCTTGTATTGATATTTAAATCCAATTCATTCTTTTAACTTTGTAACAGTTAAGACGAAACACCGACATCGTGTGCGGAAATGTAATATAGTTTGTATTTAAATTGAAAGAAAGTGAACAATTGAGTTTGGAGTAATCAGAGGATATCCCACTCTGCCTCAATATCACCCATGAATTACTATGTTAAAGACAGAAATCTATAGGAATAACACCTGGTTTAAGCTCCAACAATATATGTATATCAGAATTCCATCAAAGGAATTGGGGACCACGATACCACTTTCCTCAATAACCCGCTAAATCATTTATTACCAGTACATTACATGATGAGAACTTCAACATTCCATTAGGTGATAAATGTCTTTGCTTTGGTACAAGTTATCTACATTTATTATCATCATGGATTTGAAAAGGGGAATATGATTTTCATCTTCTACCATTGATTGATCACGATTAAAAAAAAAATTAAACAATCATACATTGTAAATTAAATTATCTCGTCAACTTCTTCCAATTTTTTAAATGACAAAAGTGTCATTAAAAAATGGATTAGACTGCTATTATCTTACTTATTCCAAATGGTCACAAATATTCTGAATCTATTTTCACCCATCAACTTTAATAATTAGAGCAACACAAACCACTAGTAATAGTAATATGGAAAACCACGTTTTGTTAGAGTAGTAATAACTCCTGTTATTATATTTTGAAATTACTTCCCAAACAACAGGTTTGTCAAGAGTGAATGCTAAGTTGTAGTTGCATTAAATTTGTCAGTTTGATCAATATGCAATGATAAAAATCAATTCTTATAATTGCTCCACAACACCTTAAAATCAGTATCTGTCCGTTGAAATCGATCTGTCTCCTCTGGCAGTTGTTTTCGAATGTCATCAGAGCCAATAAAGATGCTCTCTAAATGCGTCCATGTTCGCTGAACCTCCATATAAATAGATATGACCTATTGAATTAAAGGGAGGGGAAGCGAGTGGGGAGAGGAGGCATTGTGGTCATCTCAGAAATTTCTGAAATTGATGAATTGATTAATATTATTTTTCTTTATTTCATACAGCTTATTTACGTTCTTATCATTTAAAGAAAATTATTTTAACAATTTTAAAGGCATCATTGTTTTCATAAATACACTTCATAACATGACTCTAACAGTTTTAAAAGATGAGTTATAAAGGTAAAAAGGGAAACGACAATGAATCCATTTTCTGTATGCAGTTAACGTATTATTTGTTGTTGCTTGATGTAATCAAAGTAGCAATGATTGGTAGTCTGGTAACAAACTCAATGTTTGTAAAACTAAGTTATCTATTCCAATCCGTGTGAAATTTTAAGTTGCTTTTATTTTCTGAATTTTTAAACTTTACCAAGTTTGTCAGCTATTCTGTTTTTAAAAAAAACTCCATTACGGTAAAAAAAACAACAAACTGGACAGTTTCCGTCATTTCTGATATTTTGATAATTCCCTTTATAACAGATAATAATAATAATAATAATAATAATAATAATAATAATAATAATAATAATAATAATAATAATAATAATAATATAATAATAATATAATAATAATAATAACTATTATTATTAATTATTATCATCATCATCATCATCATCATCATCATCATCATCATCATCATCATCATCATTATCATTATTATTATTATTATTATTATTATTATTATTATTATTATTATCATTATTATTATTTTATTTATCTTTTTTTATTATTTTGTTTTCATTAAAAAAATATTTTTAAAAATTTAGTCTCTTGATCTCGTTTACAATGCTAGAGTTAACAAACATGAGAAAAAAAAAAAAAAAAAAAAATTGGAGCAATATCCCATCTATTCTAGGTGTCAGAATTTGAAGACAAACCAAATAAACATCGTAGATTTTGGTGCCCAAAATGACATTTAACTTTGTGGTCAAGTCCATATATAATTTTAAGATAATCCCTAAAATTTGAATGGATTTACTTATAAAAAATGTAATCAGGCAGAGGAGAACAGTGAAAATAATTTGATGCAGGCGTGGACTCATATGTCGATTAGCTGCCTTAATTTGAGATAATATCTTATACAGGCAAACCTCTATACACTTGACAAAGCATACTGTTTTGCATTTTGGGTAATTCTTTATCATGTTTAGGGAAAAGGGCATTTAAAATCTCGAACTAGTAATAGTAACTATATTGAAAGAGCGTATAATTTCTAGTTTTAAACAATGTTAAAAACAATGCAAAAACCACCACAATTCAACTTTAATATTTGCCTTTACAGGCCAAGGAAAACAAAATTATAATAAGTCATAATAATTTATGCATAAGACAATATGGCGCCCGCTGAATACAGTCGGATATTCATCAATGCATAAAATAAATGGGGTTAAGGGTACAAGGTGCCACAGGAGTAAAAAGTTATACCGTGTTGTCACTGAGTGTGCTTGATACAAGGTGTCAGAAATAAGGCATTACGGTCATCTGAAAAAACTTAAAATCATTTTATCACACCAACATTCCTTTCCACAGATATAAATGACTTTTGTCTTCCTCATTCCTGAAAAGGACTGTCACTTACCTGGTCAGTCGTAGACAGTTTTTGGGTCCAGTCTGAGACTTCCTCCAAAAAGTGGGCAATGTATTTTGACGTCATCATGTTTTGAAGTTGTACCTGTCGGTTGAAATTTGAGAATAGATATATCAAGGAAAAAAAGTATCTCAACTGAGAGGGGCTATGGCGATAAACACTATTTGAGTACAACATTTTGTTATTGTTAATACATCATCTAATTGTGTTTTGGAAATTTTACCTTTGAAAAAGAAAATGTGCTTTTTCAAGAAAATAACATTACAACAGATTGATCTTCTTGTGGATACAAGATTTTTAGTCTATAGAATTAATTGGCTCTATCCTTTAATCTGAATTTTCTCAATTTGAAAATTTTCTCGCACGCTTTCTCAAATCATAATGAATGACATCATTGAACATCTTACCTTTGGACTTTTAATGCCTTGTCTTCTTAATTTTGTCAAGTTAAGGATGACACACACCCCAAAAATAGCAGAGGTTTGTCAAAGTAGCTTGTTTTCTCATTTGATGAGGAGTTGTATTCATAGTAATAAACGTTTTAAACATTGTACATGCGCTTGCTACTGTACTTATCCACTAAACAAATACTTGATTATGTATATGGCTACTTGCTTCACTTGTGCTTGGTACTTATCTATTGTTATTTTTACACAATTGGATGCCGTCCTGTCACTTTCACAGCTGTATTGAATAGCATGTTATATATTCCCCCTCCCCGACAGATTCTAAAAATTTCTTCACAACCTTTTATCAAATAAATATTATTTTAGTTCTTGGAATCTAGCCATTTGTTAATCTTTAGTTGAATCATAGTAAGATGTTTTGTGATGGATTTTCTTACTAAGCTAGTTGTGCTCTTCAGAAAAAAGTTGAGTATTATGTATAACGCAATATCCATTTTTTGCGATTTTTTCTGTAAGTTTCTTCAACTAGGCCAAATACTCGAATGACTCTTCCTAGACTAAAGAATCACAAAATTAAGTAAATTCACACAAGAACATGTTTAAAGGGCGTTGGTATATATATATATATATATATATATATATATATATATATATATATATATATATATGTATATGTATATATATATAATGACTAAGCATTACCTGGTTATCTTCCAGGGTCTCAATCAGTTCTTCCTCAGCAATCAGCAATGTCGTACCAGTCCTGAGGTGGGTCTCGTGTATAAATGCCATTGTGGCCCATGTCACTGACAATTCTCTAAGAGTCTTCTCCATGCTAGTTTCTTTTACTGCTTTATCCACTATACCGTGGACATCGTCTTCAAACTTATGCAGATTCAATTTCAAGAGATCATCCAGGCAGGTTTCCTCATTCATGCTGAATGCCACCTGTTGTGAAGGTGATAAGTTTACTTTTATTCTAATAAAAACATTTACTGAAACGATAATGTATCATTGTTTTCTTTATTTTGTTTGTATTCCATTGTATTTCATCTGCATAATAATAAGGTAGGGACTCAAAAAGCTAACAAGTTCAAGCAGCCTATCTTTGTAAATTATGTCCGAATTTCATTTCATGACTAATAAAAGAAGAGAGTGCAGGGATTTCCAATCCTGTTACTTTCAATTTTATTTAACTGTTTTTATTACCCAAAATTTATTCATACAAACTACTATTGATAATGTGTCAGTGATCAAAATAAATAAATAATCATGAATATTTGCATTTTACAGTTTTGATATGTTCAGACCATTTCACAATATTCATTCCTCCAACAATCAAACAAAACAGCGTTTCTATTTCACACTTATCAGATTCCCTTTAGCAGTTTTTTCACAAAAGAGCACTCTTTATTTTCCCCTCATGTTATCAACACAGGAGTCATTGATAATTAAAAAATTTTTTTTTAAAATTGAGCTTTTATATAGCGCAATATCCACTTAACGTGCTCAAAGCGCTTTACAAGGGGTCCCTGGTCAACAGCAACATTTAACATGTAGGACGAGACATGACGCCTGTTAAGCGATATTACAATTTTTCGGACAAAGACAACGCTGTTAACGGGCAGGTACTCATTTTACACCTGAGTACGGTGAAAGAATGTGAGTAAAGAGTCTTTCCAAGGACTCAACTATGCGTCGAGCGAGGCTCGAACCCAGGACCTTCCGATCCGAAAGCGAGTGTCATGCCACTAGACCACATAGCCGCACGTAATTAATTGTTTGTCCTCACAATTGTGACCAATGGCGTCAATATGGTAATATGTCATAATGAAAGATGACGATAATTGAGTTTATATTTCAATTACTTTCAATTACTCAGTTGGTCTCTCATCATCTGATATGCCCCGAAAACGTTGTGACTACACAAAGTACAGATCCATTAAACTAAGATCGTCCCAATCATGAGGGTCCCGATAGCTTAGTTGACAATGCAATGTTAGTTGGACATTTTTCTTTAAAATAATGAGCTCTCTTGCTTTTTAGTGATGAATGCATGGTTAGATATCTTAGCTCTGGTAGAAAGTGCTCTGCAATAGACCTATGACATATCAAAAGGGTATCAAGAAATTGTTATTGTTCATTTAACGCTATGAAAACTGGAATGAACGCCGAATCATTGGATTTCATGGCTCTGTCGAACAAAATGGCTACAAACCTTGGTGACGTTCATAAGTTCAGCCCAGTGCCTTTCCCTAATAGCAGAATTTTGCAATTCACCTACAGCCCTCAGTGAAGTCATCATATTTTTCAGCTGCGCTTCCAAACCTAAAGATAACAAAAGTGCTCAACAAAAAAGGATTTTCATGATTTTTTGTGATAGCATGAATTCACTATGATCTGTAAAATTTCCACCTAGGGAGCGCCAATTGGATGGGGTTGGAAATTTCAAAGGTACTCCAAAGACCTCAACTATATAATTTCTTATCAAAATATATCCTTTTTCCTTCCAATGACTGGTTCTTGAATTAAACGATTCGACACTAATAATTATCATTTTGGTAATGATATCATTACACGTCAGAGTCTATTTTTAGTAAAACCAGATGTGTGTGGGAAGAAAATATTTTTGAACTCCTATGTTTTTATTACAATTGTAATAGGTATGCCTCATATTTTTGCTATTTTTCTATAGTAAAATTGTTTTTCTCTAAAACCAAAGGTGTATAATAAAAAGTTGTTCTAAAATGTGGAATGAAACTGTTAATTGATAAACATTAAATTGTCACATTTCTAGTCTCTTCCCGTGAGACTAACATTATCAATTATAATGTTTTGATTAAATCCTGAGCTTCAGTCAAATCATTTTGATGTCAATTTCAATCCTCTACAATCCTTACGGCGCCTTTTAAAATAGATTTCCACTGCGGTATGGCAATATGTGACAAACCCAATAAAACTCTTGACATCAATAAAAGAAATCCAAATGTCCGCACTCGGATTCAAACTAAGAACTTTTGATTCAAAAATCCAATCCGCTTGCTGTCATTAAAATATCAGAAGTGGTGGATGGGTGACAGTAAGTGTTATATAATTTGCAGTGATAGGAGTTAGATTTGGCAAAGACTATCCAAATTAAATGTTATATTATCTATGGAGTTGACCTACGACACTTTGCCTTGTTAAAACAATGTTAGGACGAGCATAACGCAATGAAAAGACGTATAGGATTCCCAGAACAAGGTGAGCTTAGTCTGGAAAGGAAAATGATACACTTTGTCATCTAAACTAAACATGCGCAATGATTGATGTACACGTATCAACGGATAAGTGGTTATATACAGAAGTCAGACATTGTTTTGCTTTTAAAATAAAACACCGCGCTGGTCGCTGGCAGGTTTGGAGGTCGAAGTCTTAAATAGTGACAAAATGGGGCAAAAGGGGGGGTGGGGTGGGGTGGAGAGAGAGAGAGAGAGAGAGAGAGAGAGAGAGAGAGAGAGAGAGAGAGAGAGAGAGAGAGAGAGAGAGAGAGAGAGAGAGAGAGAGAGAGAGAGAGAGACTGGAATTTCAAAGAATTAGCATCTAAAGCAGGTTGCTGCAAGTGTTCAGTCATGCTATTAAAAGTTTGATAACATATTATATATTGACATATCATTATGATAATCAAATTTCAATGCACCATTTTACTCACCCGTGTAAACATCCCATGCTCTCATTTCCTTGTCTAAACTACGTAGCTCCTTTGTTAGTTTTTTACAATCAATATCCATCTAGCA